>NC_056746.1:241969715-242012215 GCF_019279795.1 Protopterus annectens
GAATAAGAATCTTTATTACAAATGCCTTGACATTTCTTAATTACAAAGGACCCCATTACTGTTGACTATAACCAGTCTCTCCAAAATATTTTTAATATTTTTTCTGTTCTTATATATACAAGTAGGGCGACTTGAAAAATCTGGCTTTAAATCGCCACTTTTCAATATGTTCCAGTTTTTGTACAAATTTCTATTATATCAGATGCGTCAGACGAATAATGTAAAATCATGTTTTTCATACCCCTTTTTTCATTAAATGTGGTAATTTCTGACTTATTTTCTATTCTGTTCTGCTTGATGTTTTGTATATCATTGTATAAAACAGAGGCATATCCAGACCTTTCAATTGTACAGATTTTTGCAGAATGTCTGGATTTTTGCCTCATATTTTTAGTCTGTTCCTCATAAAATTTGTGGTTTTCTGGCAAATCACTAGGGATTAAAGTCACTAAATAATGACATGCATTTGAGTTTCAGGCTTAGTGTCAGTCATGCATGTCAACATAAAGCCTGTTATTCTAGCAACTTTCTAAGTTTATATGAGCAATTTTTTAAATCTGTCCCTATTTTTGGGCCTTTGTCCCCCCCCCCCCCCATTATTTTAGGCTTTGTCCAGATTTCTTGCACTAAGAGGTTGAGCGGTATGGGCACCTCCAATTTCTCTGTTGAAGTACCAGATTGTAAAATTCATCAGTAAGTACTTCCAGATAACCCTGTTCTGTAAACATTCCTTTTAACCTACTAAATTCCTCCGTACACCAATCATCTTTTGACATAAGCCTAGAAACTCTTATAAACTGGCTTTTAGATTTTTCAAGTCCCCCTATTTTTATATATAAGAACAGAAACAATATTAAAGGATTTTGGAGTGATGGCTTATGATCAGCAATAATGTGGACATTGTAAACAATGGTCCTACATAGACATGGATGAGAGTTGGCATTCACTGGCTATGGTACAGAAATAGATCAATAGGAGTAGGTTTAGCTGTAATACTAACAAGGTTCTTTATTTGGCAAGGTGATTTCCCTGTATGGCGTTCTATATAGAGGAAATGGAAAATTGCTTAAACAAAAGAATATATCAACATAATTATAGTATAATGAAAATACAGTAAAATAGCCTTGGCTAGGCATGTAATAGTGTGCAAGAATTTTATTAAGTTCAAGTTTCATATTTTGGAAAAAATAGAAAGTTCTTATTATGGAGGAGAATGGTAAAGCCATTTATTATATAGTGAAGTGGTGTAGCAGTTACACACTGATGCATCTCATACACTGGGCCTTAATGATTCAATTTCCATCACCAGTGAATTAAACCATTGAGGTTCTAGAGTATGAATTGTTATAGAGATACAGGATGTTTGTATATATTTACCATTAAATTGTTCCATTTTCTTTTTTAATGATGTTTCCATGAAATGTATTTATTATTACAATAATTATTTGGCAGTTTTTGGAGTGTTAGGTTAAAAGGTTTTCTAAATATATGCTATGATTTGAAAGTAAATCAATTGATGTAATGGGCTGTGTTATGAAGTATTTAAAATGGGATGTTTTAAATTCATTTAACGGTTCTAATGAAGTCCTAACACATTAAAGGATGAAAGCACTTAACCGCTCTATCATTTTAAGGCATTTCCAGTAGAGATTCTTATTCCTCTGCAATGGTGTGGACTGGTCATTTGGTTCTTGGTTTACATGTTTTTGTGCCCAAGTGGGAGCTGTTACCGCACATTTGGTTTTAATTATAAGACCAGATATCCCATCATGCTCAAAAATGCTTAAGAATTTTTCTAAGACAAATTACCTCCTACTTAGTGATGGCATAAGAAATTTTAAAGCCCCCTCGAATGCAGATAACAAGTACTCCTATGTAGAGGTGTACACCAATAAAGTAGTTGCATAGAATTGGCTGAACCTGACCGGATTAAAGCCAGATTTTGCCAAAAAAAAGCCACCCTGGTGGACCCAGGCTATACAACAATAGAAAGAAACTAATGTCCAAGAACAAGATGTAACTGGCTTAGCAGAGGAAGAAACCCCTCTCTAGATTAAACAAACAAAGTAGAGATCTTGTCAAGTCCTCTAAAGGTAATTATGAAGCAAAAGTAGCCTCCCTAGCTAAGGATAATTATAAGGCATTCTTTAACTAAGTCCAAAATCTAAAGGGAATACCCAGCTATGTGCTGAACTAGTTGTGATGGCACTGCCCATACTCAACTGAATGTAACAGCCAACCTACTAGCTGACATATTTGGAGCAAACTTCAGCCCCCTGTCCCCTCCAGTCTTCCCCCAAAGTATACCCGCCACCATTCCTCAGCCTATTATCTCAAGAGATCAGGTCATATTGGCACTCTCCAAGTCCAACAACATGACATCAATGGGACAAGACAACATCCCAGGTTGCCTTTTAAACAACTTAAAATATGACCTAGCAGACCCACTTGGATCCCTGTTTAACCACAGCCTGAGAACGGAGGACAGCAACAGTAATCCCTCTGCACAAAGGTGGACCATCAACTAACCCTGAGAATTATAGGGCCAAAAGCTTGATGAGCTTCATCTGCAAGGCCATGAAAATAATCAATATGGACCTTATTAACAAGTACGTGGGTAATCTCCAAAGTCTGGACCCAACCCAGTTTGGATGTGTTAAAGGTAGATCATGCCTATTAAACATGGTTGACTTCTTTGAGAAAGTCACCAGGTCCTGGACAAGGGAAAGACAGTGCATACCACCTATCGTGACCTAGTCAAGTCATTTGACACTCTACTCAAGTATTATATAGAAACTCTCCCAACTGGGAATTAACCCCTATATTACCAGATGGGTAGCCAACTGGCTCACCGACAGGACACATACTGTCAAAGTGGGTGACTTCACCTCTAGCAAAAGACCAGTTACCAATGGCATACCACAAGGTTCTGTGTTGGGGCCCTTACTGTTCAGAATTTATTTCTCAGAAGTCCAGGTAAACTTAGATGGCCTGTGGCTGACCAAGTTTACTGATGACTGCAAATTGGGTGCAATCACCAAGTCCCCAATGATGTTAATATACTGCAGACAGGGTTAACACAGACAAATGACTAGTGTCAAAGCCACAGATTAAAGCTAAATGCAAAACAAATGCATTATTATTCCCTTTGGGAAAGCTGACATCCCTTCTAATTACATTATAGACAGCATCCCCCAAAGTGTAGACTCAGGGGTACATGATCGGGGTACTAAGGTTGATAGCAATCTGAACTTTGACCACCACATATCCACAGTAGTAAGGCAATCCTTCTAATTGTCGCATCTTATAAGTAAAGGCATTACATCTAGATCTAAGGATGTTATAACTCCATTATACTCGGCCTTTATCAGACCAGTAATTGAGTATAATGCTCCCTTTTGCATGTACCTCACCAGACACCTGCAACAATTGGAAAGACAACATAAGTTTCTCACCAAGAAATGTGAGGGTATACAAAACAAGTCTTATGCAAAAAGACTGAAAGCCCTGTCACTGTATTCTGTCTCCTACAGGTTGCTAAGGAATGACCTGTGCCTGGCTTACAGGGCAGTCTCTGATCCAGCCTTGATAAAAATGCTGCACATTCGTAAATCAAACTGAAAGAGGGTCACTCACTCCAGGGATCTTAGCCTAGCTCCTGACATGAACAGGTCATGCTGGAGAGATAGATACATCTTCCAGATACTGCCACTTCTCAGGAAAAAGCTTCCAGTTCATGTGAAACTGAGTCCCTCCCTGACCCTCTTCAAGTGCAACCTAGATCAATGGATGGGTGACCACAAATTCAGTCCTAGGGTGGTGCTCATGTCCCTCCTGGACAGAGTAAGTCAGTATTAACTACCATAGTCCCTTACCTCTACAAACTTCACATAACTAACCACAGACAATTGGGGCAACTCAGGATAAATATGGCTAGAACTGTAAGGGCTCAAGAGCCTAGTAACCTCCTATTAACCTATATGAGGTTTCAGGAGATAACTAAGTGCTTACTGTCAAATAATATATATAGCTAAGTAGGAGATCATGGTCTAAGTAATTCCAGAGTAAATCCATTTGATACAATGTCAGCAAACTGTTTAATCTTAACTTTGTAAGCAGAGTAGGAAATAAGTACCTTAACATTAAGTTTGGGTGGGGAGTTCCAGAACCTATGCACTATAGCAAGGAATCCCTTTTTCAGGTTCCTTTATTTGTTCTGGGAGTGACAGTGAGATCTCAGCAGAGATACTAAGCAGCTTCATGTAGGGTGATTATCCCAGAAATAGCTGCACAGCTCAGCATTGTACAAATTGGAGATGGTGGTGGAGCCTGGTTCACTGATTTTGATGTCAAAGATGTATTAGTGCTCAATCCCATCTGAATGATTTGTCACTGTGACAAGTGTGTGATGGGCAGCTTCAATTTATCATCTTTGACTTATATCAGTGATTTTACGATAACAACCAACAGAATAACTTTAGGCTCCAAGCAGTTAGTCCAAAATTTAGCAAAATAGAAATGACAGAGTCTGTGAAATTGTTATAAAGACAATCAGAATTCCGGTAATACATTTCAATATATTTAAAATGATGGTCTACTTTCCATTGCCTTATAACAACATATTGTGATATGATAATTACAGATTGCATATTTTGTAATCACCTTCTCACTTTCTTCAGGCTGGAGAGGTATGTTATTAAGAAGAATGTAATTTCAGATCAGAGTCATTTGCATTTATGAGTGAAAGTGAATAAGGGTAAAAAGGAAAAATCAATCATTTGTTAAAAGTAATGAAAACTTTGGATATGATTTTATTACACAGCTTTCCACATTTGTTTCCACAGTAAAACTGTCTTAGGTACCATGCTTTGAGGAATCATTACAATCAGTAGATGTTGTGTTGTATCTGACAACATTGTTAATTGAACAGCAGAGTGGTGCAGCGGTAGCATTGTCGTCTCACAGGAAGAGGTTCTCCAGTTCGATGCTGGGGTGCCTTCTGTGCGGAGTCTGCATCTCCTCCCTGCATTTGTGTGGGTTTCCTCTGGGTGCTCCGGTTTCCTCTCATGTTGCAAAGACGTGTGTGGAGCATTTCTCCCTGGGCCTCTGTTGAAAATTGGCTTTGTTCCAAGTTGGACTTTCCCAGTTAACAAATGTTAAATAAATAAAATTTCATTATATGTTATTTCAATTTAAAGCTGTATTCCAGTACTTAATTCTGTTTCTCGGGGAAATACACATATTGTGTTTAATGTCCATACAGATCTGATTTGTTATTTTTCTAGTCTGTTTGAGTATATTCTGGGGTGTCTGAGAACAGCAGTCCAGTAAATATGCCAAATGATATTCAGATTCTACATAATAAATATATTGATAGATATGAAATAATTCAAGAGTAGTATTTTATTCCAACCATAGCATCATCACATTTCAAAGCTGTCATGTAATATATTTTTATTTGATATATTTTTTTGGTCCAAAAGAGCTGGACAGCAAACAACTGACATACTGTAAGAATAGTTTACTCCTGCTCAGGTCTCTATCATTCATTAAACTTATAAAAGTTTTATTTAAAAATATGAAGCCATTTTAATCAGGACTTACATTAATATTCTTTTCATGTGTCTTCTTAGATGCAATGAATCAGACCTGAGAGCTCTCCTAATCAAACAGTTGCTACAAGAACATTTATAGACTCATTGGAAGCAATGTGTTAATGTTAAAATAGCTCTGACATCATTATCTTTCAGTGAATTGCTTTCTTTAAAGTAAACTGTATGCTCTGCTGTTGTGCATATCCCCAAGGTGTTCTAGAGAATAGTCATTCATACATTGTCTGTAATGTGTGTTGTTACTATAGCAACAAGTCCATGAAAGGAGTTGCATTATTTTTACAAGTTCTCAGAAGTATCAGAAAGAAGCATTTGAATAGATTATAAAAACATACCAGATCGGTGGAGTCAGTGTAAAGGTACAGACATAGTGCTTATTATGTTTGAATAGACTGGTCCAGGTGCAGATACAGGTAGAGGTCCTTTATATCATATCAAAGCAACTTAAGAATGGCTTTTTGAATATACACTTAGAGTGATGTTATTTTATTAAGTTGTTTCATAGTAATCATTGGCTTTTGAAACATGGTAATACTGAAAGGTTTGAAATTTGGGGAAAAATGGACAGTTCGGTTATAGTCATCAGACATGTCTGGTATAACACTGACTTCTAGAAGTAGAAATATGTGCACTGTGTTCAAACAGGTAGAAGTGCAGAGAGCTACTTTTTGGATTGCAAACTAGAAATTCTATAGCTTGAGTTACTATGGAATATATATTATATTTAGCCATCTTGAACATGCTGCTAAAAAATAGGTATTTAACAGATAAATACACTTGTCCTATTAGTACATGACCTGTTAAGTTATAAATGCATTTATTTTCTTACATTTTAGTAAACTGGCTAGTTTTTCTTTACTATTATGTAATTTGGTAGGATGAGGTCTGGATTATTATCCCTTGTTTACTTGAGTACGATAAAGCACACATACCTTATTTACAACTTGTACATGTTGGTTCTATGGATAAAGATCTGGAAATTGAATTGTGTGTGACTACTAAGATGCTAACAAGGAATAAAAGTAAATCAGTAACTCAGCAGGACGTTTTTCGGGCAAGAAAAACATCTAGCAGCAACAGACAATCTAACGGCTATCGGCTCTTTCCCAAGACACAATCACATTATGGAATAGAATTGGATAGGGAATGATTTGGGCATATGCTTTACATTTGACTATGGGCGTCTTACCCCAAACCTCTACTGAATGAAAAAGTAGCTAACTTATAGGAGATTAACAGTTACAATTAGTCTACCATTACAGATATCATTACAGATATGGTAGAGACTGGGAAAAAGATGAGGCTCCAAGTAAGGAGAATATGACGCATCTAATCCACTTTGAACAAAAAGAGTTAATTTTATAATTTGTATTAGTAGAATCCTCTACTGTTACTTTTTCAGACTCTATCTTACACATTTCAAACTTATGAGAGTGAGCCAGGTAACAGAGTCAGGAACAATAAGAAATTGTCTCTTACAATAAATCTCTTTATTAACTGTTATCTGTCTCTGGGAAGATTAGGTGGAACAGCTGCAAAAGAAAAACTGTGTGGTTAGGGGGTGACACCAAAAAGAAACAACAGACCTTCTGCTAACATGACAAAAATAAAATAGTATCTCAGACTATTTGATGAGTAATTTCCTTTTTAAAGGATCCATGGGCTGCTGGTATTTTATTGTTAGATTCCATTATGAACTTGAGAGGAGGAATTTGGTAAGTGAAGAACCAGTTATTTGGAATTGTAGAGAAATAGAATTAATGGAGGGGAATAAATATTAGATTAGATTCAAGAAAGGAGCCCACACTAAAAGAAGTAAGAATAGTGCTAAGGAAAATGAAGTCCGGGAAAGCAGCAGGCTCAGATGAGGTCACAGCAGATATCATAAAGATGCTGGTTGAGATAGAGGAAAAATGGCTCCTGAGGATACTCATAGTAGTGTAGAGAAAAAGACGTATTGCAAATGACTGGAGAATAATTATACTTGTGCCAGTGTACAAGAACAAAGGGGATAGCCACAACTGTGGACAAGATAGATGTATCAAACTCGTGTCACATTACATGAAAGTTCTGAAGATGGTGATTGATAAATGGATACACACAGTAGTATAAAGTAAGATGGGAGATGAGCAGTTCAGATTCAGCTCAGGATGCAGCATAACTGACCCAATGTTTGCAGTGAGACAGATAGTTTAGAATAAGCTAGAGATGAAGAAATAGTCCAACTGGGCATTCCTGGACTTGGAAAAAGCATATGACAAGGTCCCAAGAAAGCTGATTTGGGCAATATTGTGGTGGTTTGAAGGCTCAGAAACAGTAGAATTAGTGAAGGCTATGTACAAGGATCAATGACGCAAGTATGAATACTGTTCAGTCTCACAGAGGGGTTTCCAGTAAGAGTTTGGCTCTGAGCTGACTACTGTTCATAATGGTTACGGACTACATTAGCAAACAAGTCTGAGGGGACAGATCAACAAAGTTTCTGTATGCAGATGACGTGGCATTATTGACAGACTCTTGAGCAAAAACCTCAGCAGAGGACACGGAAATGGAATGCAAAACTGTAGCCACACAGGATGAAACTAAATATAGTTAAGACAGTGGTAATGGTAGCAAACTGGGGAAATCAGAAGAAACTGAGAATTGAGATAAAAGGGAAGATAGTGGATCAGGTTAGTAGCTCCACATATCTGAGAGGGCGATTGAGGAGAAGGGAAGTCTGAATGAAGAGGTCAAATCTGGAATCAGAGGAGCTGTAGCCAACTGGCATAGAGTGTCAGGTGTAGTGTATGACAAAAGAATGCCAAAGAAGCTTAAAAGTAAGGTGTACAAGACAGTGGTGTGACCAGTACTCCCCATGGTACAGAAATCTGGGCAATAAAGGCAGAGCAGATGAGGAAGTTAGAGGCGATGGAAATGAAATGCTTAAGATTGGTGGTAGGTTGCACACTGTGAGACAAATGAAGTAATGAGGACATAAGAGCAGAAACCAAAGTAGCTCCAATTCCAGAAAAGATCAAAAAGTACCGATTACAGTGGTTCAAGCACATGTGCAGAAAATCAGAAGACAATCTAGTGAAGAAGATTTGGGACAGACCAGAAGAAGGTAAGAGGAAACGAGGGCATCCAGCAAACAGGTGGATGGACTGTGTGAGAGAAGATCTGCGACAGTCAGGCGTGAGTGTCAAAGAAGGCAGGAGTGTGGCACTGAATCGAGAGAGATGATGGCAGCTAACACAGCACCTCAACCCCATGTAGAAAATGGGAAAAAGGGGGAATGAGTATGATGATGATGATGATGATGATCACTTAAGAAAGGAAATGATCTCAAGAGATACTCAAACCAGAGCTAAATAACATCATAATAATCTGGAGAAGGAAAATGCAATGGAAAAAATATAATGAGCATGTCAACTAGGTATTATTATTATTATTATTATTATTATTATTATTATTATTATTATTATTATTATTATGGGTATGTGAGAAGGAAGAATGATAATGTTGGTTAAAGTCTATTTATCCCTAAAGGTGCATATGATAAAGATGTTGGTGTCTGGAAGAGATTTCAGAGTACAGTGTCCATAGATTAGTATTAGGCTAGCTGCTCTTGTGGGCCATTTTGAGCCCAGCTAATTTATCTTTCGAAGGTGAGAATCAAACTCTGTACCTTCTATACATGAGATAAATACCTTAACAATTAATCAAACCACCAACCCCTTGCCAGTCCTCAACTCCCTGAATATTTGTTCAAAACTAAAGCCATAATTGTAATTTTAGGGGATTTTAGCACCCATATTGGACTGTGGTCTAGAATATGAGATCATTCTTATTTACAACTTTTAACATTGCTGATAAGCCCACTACAAGTGCCAATGATTCTTAGATTAATTAATGGAGCAAGAGATGGATTAACTTCCTTGATGAATATGACATTATTTTCTTTACTGGTAGACTTGGGCAGGACAGAGAGGGCACTTTTACCCATATTCAGCTTGCATGACTTCCATTTTTGGAAGGGGGTAGTACCTTTAAATTTAACAAAAAAACAATATTAATAAACTAAAAATCATGACTTTAGAGGTGTGGAGTGAGAACAGATATTTGACATCATAACATGTTTGAAGCTATTACTATTAAGATGTAAATACTGGGCCCTCAGTGTAGAAAGAAAATAAAACAACCTTGAATTGCTACACCAGCAGAATAGTTACTGCAGATATATCTCTTTAGAGGAATTCTTGGCTGTTTGGGAACAAATAAACAACAGGTTGGTAAATGAGCTGGTAGATCCCAGCCAGAGGTCCAAACACTTACAGAAAGGGGGCTTTAGGGTGATATGATAAAATATTTACATTAAGGAAATTTAGGTTAAATATCATATTGAGAATGTATCGTAGAACTCATATTACGGAGGACTAGGACCATTTCAAGTAAAAATGGAATGAGCACAGGAAACTGCTTAAAGGCAAAAAAAGAACAAAGCTATTTTATTCTGGAATGAAATTTAATCAACTGACATTAGAGGTGATATCAAAACCTTTGGGACCCTGATTAAAATTGTCTCAATCACTTTGTATACTGGTTATGACATCATGTTAGATGAGTGGCTGGATGAGCATTAATGTAAGGAATAGATTGGAATAAATAATTAAAAGCATAAAATGTTAAAAGTTATTTTCCTTTCTCCTTTTCATGTCACCAGAATGGAAATAAGAAGTGCAGCTGATGACTGCTGTAAAAAGCATACGGGAGGGAAGGGTTCCCATAAGAAATTTCTAAGACAACAGCAGACAGTGTATATCTTTTTTTGCACATTTTTAAATGCTTGAATAAAAGATTTGAGATTTCCAGATATATGGTATGTGGGAAAGTTAAGCTCATCTGCAAGAAATGAAATAAATTTTGACCAGCTAAGTATATACCTACAGTTTGGTTAGACAAATCTCTAACAATAAACATATTATAGGGCATAGGTTTAATGCAGATTTGAATAACAAGAACATTTTAGCTTTATTCGACTGAGAACTTTGCCATGGTGTTTTGGTTACTGTTCTCATAAGATTTAACATGGCTTAAACATGCAAAAATAAGGTGTGGAAGTCATTGAACTTTAGGTGCTATCTCCTCCAGTTCTAACTTTGTCAACAGAAGCAAACCCTGGGAGTTACTGAAGGGATATAGGATACATTTGGAGTTAATGCATAGTGGTCTTTCATTGTTAACAAAAAGGAGTATACTTTTTATATATGTCTATGAACCGGAATGCCACAATCATTTTATTTATTTTTACATTTTTATATAAATACAAACATACATAATCTATTGTTTGATTTTGACTATTTTCCTGCTTTACTGATGAATACAATTGCTACTATTATTTTCCTAATTTTATTGCTTTTCTTTTTTCTTGAGATTTTTTTTAAAGCTTTTTACTTTTCTGTAATAGTTGCACATGAAAAAAAAGTAGAGAATGAGGACAGAAAGCGTCTGAGTGCAGAAAAAAGTGTCTCTATGGAGAGAAAAGTTCTCTAGTGTGCTGCAGCAGTTAGTGTTGCCACACTGGTAGGAGTCTGCCTCTTCTCAGCAGGTCGTAGGTGGTGTTCCCTCGACACGAGGGGGTTCTCTCTCCTGTGGCCCGGCTCTGTTTCTCTGTGGGTCGTGACACCACCTCCCAAAGACATGCTGGTGTGTGTGTGTGCGTGTGTGTGTGTGTGTGTGTGTGTGTGTGTGTGTGTGTGTGTGTGTGTGGTGTGTGTGTGGTGTGTGTGTGTGTGTGTGTGTGCTTGTGGTTGGGTGCAACCTTGCAATCCCACTACTGTAAACTCCACTGCCACCAAGTGAGAGGACATGGGGACCACAGCGAAGAAGAAGGGAGCAGAAGAAGGTGAGAATAAAGATCAGAATCTGGAATTAAAGAATAATTATGGGAATAATTGGGTGGAATATGGCATTAAGTTACCTTAAAGGTTATTATAATATAAGAATTCAGCAATGCAACAAAAGATCTTCAATTTAAGCTTTCAGCTTTGTCTTCTTTCTGTTACTATCTATCCTGCTACTCTATATACCTCTTACTCTCTATAAAAATTATATTCTTTAACAGATTCTATCAAATGATTCTTTCTATATGTATTAACCTTATGATGAATAGGATATAAAATAAATGAAATGGTTTAGTTGAAAGGAACAGGAAGGTTAACAAAGACATTACCTGGGCATAAGAGAAGCAGATCATCCTGGGATAGAGATCTTTATTTCCTTCAGCTGATGAAAGAATAGAGTTAGCTAAATCAATTGATTAAAATGACTCATGTTCATAGCGCATCAGTCATTTCTGAGTTACTTCAGGAAAAGTTTAAAAGAATGGAATATACCATTTACAATGAACCTTTTTTTCAATGAAACTTTTTAACTTTTTAAAGAAACTTTTATATTCATATGGTTTTAATGTGAAAGGAATAAATATAACAATAACATTGATTTGTTGATTACATAATATTCATTTACAGACACAGACAAAAAAAAAAAATAAAGTATTTTTTTTTCTCATTTCCTTACAAAATATCTACTAGACATTGATGGCAAATGTATACATTTCACCCTTCTTCTCACTTTGGGACTGTTACTTACATTTCAAATTTTTAATGAACTAAGTATATGTAGTAAATGAGAGAGCAGAGATCTAGCATTGCATGAAAGATCTTCATGGAATGTCCTGCCAAATGAAAATTTGGTTCATAGAACTTTATTAAATGAAGATTTCTTTCATATAATTTGGGGTTGCAAACTATCTTTGCCAGCCAGAACTATGCTTATGGCTGAATTGTTGGGATGCAATCATGGGGAAGAACATGGACAGGACAGTGACAGACGAGTATTAGGTATATTTTTTTATATCACCAATAAGAAAAACTGCACGTAAAAGTAAAGCTTTTAGACATAATTTCAGAGCAAGGACTTTGTACGGTTTGTCTTAGACATTTCTGGGTTGTTTTGAACTACTGTTCATTATTTATGGAATTTGCAGAAAATTTGTATTGAAAGAATAGAAGTAAAAAAAGAAGAAGTAACTGCCCTTTCTGCAGAGAGACAAGGCCTCGTTTTGCCCCTGCAAAATCTATTCTTACTCCAAGCTCAGACAAGCTCATAGTAAATAAGTAATGTGGTATTGCACTGGTATTTCTTTTTAATTTTACTGTTGTGCAACCACACAGTTAAAATATGCTAATATTATTAGCTGTCAGGAGGTGTCCCCCCCACCCGGAAATTGCTTAAAGTATACTAAATTTGTTTAAATGATTTCCATAAACGTACAGTAAAAACCACATTCAAGCTTTCCATTCTGATCACTTAAGATATGATATCAAAACAGAACAATATTTGCCTGTGTGTGTGTGTGTGTGTGTGTGTGTGTGTGTGTGTGTGTGTGTGTGTGTGTGTGTGTGTGTGTGTGTGAGCATGTATATATATATATGGCTGCTGTCTGTAAGAGTGAATGCTTAGAAGGGTGAACACTCAAAGACTGCTTTTTCGGTATACCTGCTGCTTTGTGTGCGAATCCGTGGTACAGCACAGTTTGGGATTTTGCCCTGAGCCCACTGTTATGTGATCTCAGAGTTGGTATATATAGTTAGCAGGTGTTGTGGAGTTGAGGGTGGATTTATCCCCTGAGAAAATATTTTGTTTTGTTTTTTCTTCTTTGATTTTTTTTTAGATTCTGTCTAAAAAGACCACTCTTTCTGTATGCGCTCTTTTGAGTGTTCCTTCAATGATGAGAATATATATATATATATATATATATATATATATATATATATATATATAGACATATAGATAGATAGATCTAGATATATATAGATTTATAATCTTACAGTGATCAAAATCTAATTGTCAAAAAAAAAAACATTTTTTGCAGGCAGACCACGTGCTTGCACCCCCCCCCCCATCATCCCCTTGCTAATTATATATGCTAACTCTGAGACTGCACTACAGTGTGGAAAAGGGCATATTCCTCAATCCCCACTGTACCACAATCTTGTACTGGGAAAGCCAGTAAATTTCAGTATTCAGATATTCGATTAGCTAAACCAGCTGTAGCAGAGGTCAATGGCTTTCCACTTCGAAATAAGTGCTGCATGAATGAATTATTGTTTTACAGAAACATGCAATGTACATCAGAGATGCTTGTTGTTACTACTGACTTCAGTGCCACTGTATACAGTGACAGCAGAATAATGGCTTGCATTTAATACAAGCTGCTGATGACTGCAAAGCATGCTTGTCACAAACGTTGTAGATTATAGGTATAAAGTGCCATCCACTAAAATATTGAAAAGCAGACTAAAAACACTTCTCAAATAACACAAATTTATTGTATCCCAAAATCTGTTGAAAAATTGTACACACCTGTTTACGGGATTCTCAGATTAAAGGTATGACATTTGAATTTAAGACATATACTAATGCAGACTGCAACATAATAATGGATTTTTCATTGTAAGTGCAAAACTGTATGATAATTTACATTGTACATCTTGGCATAGGTAAGTACAATGAAATATATTTATTTATTTATTTATTTTTCAGGATGCGAGAGGAAAGGAGAAAAAGTGTTTTGGTACCGATTTTTAAGAATAAGGGTGATGTGCAGAGCTGTAGTAACTACATAGGGATTAAATTGATCAGTCATAGCATGAAGTTATGGGAAAGAGTAGTGGAAGCTAGGTTAAGAAGGGAGATGCTGATTAGTGATCAGCAGTATGGTTTCATGCCAGGAAAGAGCACTACAGATGCAATGTTTGCTCTGAGAGTGTTGATGGAGATGTGCAGAGAAGGTCAGAAGGAGTTGCATTGTGTCTTTGTGGACTTAGAGAAAGCATATGACAGGGTGCCTAGAGAGGAGTTGTGGTATTGTATAAGGAAGTAAGCAGTATCAGAGAAGTATGTAAGAGTGGTACAGGATATGTACAAGGGAAGTGTGACAGCGGTGAGGTCTGTGGTGGGAGTGATGGATGCGTTTAAGGTGGAGGTGGGATTACATCAAGGATCAGCTCTGAGCCCTTTCTTATTTGCAGTGGTGATGGACAGGTTGACAGACGAGATCAGACAGGAGTCCCCGTGGACTATGATGTCTGCAGATGACATTGTGATCTGTAGTGAGAGTAGGGAACAGGTGTAGGAGACCCTGGAGAGGTTGAGATATGCTCTAGGGAGAAGAGGAATGAAAGTTAGCAGGACTAACACAGAATATATGTGTGTGAATGAGAGGGAGGATAGAGGAATGGTGAGGATGCAGGAAGTAGAGGTGGTGAAGGTGGATGAGTTTAAATTCTTGGGATCAACAGTTCGGAGTAATGGTGAGTGTGGAAGAGAGGTGAAGAAGAGAGTACAGGCAGGATGGAGTGGGTGGAGAAGAGTGTCAGGAGTGATTTGTGACAGACGAGTATCAGTAAGAGTGAAAGGGAAGGTCTACAAGAGGGTAGTGAGACCAGCTATGTTATATGGGTTGGAGACAGTGGCATTGACAAAAAGGCAGGAGTCAGAGCTGGACATGGCTGAGTTAAAGATGTTAAGATTTGCACTGGGTTTGACGAGGGTGGACAGGATTAGGAATAAGTATATTAGAGGGTCAGCCCGGGTTGGAAGGTTTAGAGACAAAGTCAGAGAGGCAAGATTATGTTGGTTTGGACATGTGCTGAGGAGGGATGCAGGGAAAAAGATGCTAAGGATGAAGCTGCCAGGTAACAGGAAAAGAGGAAGGCCTAAGATAAGGTTTATGGATGTGATGAGAGAGGACATGCTGGTGGTTGGTGTGACAGAGCAAGATGCAGAGGACAGGAAGAAATGGAAACAGATGATCTGCTTGTGGCAACCCCTAATGGGAGCAGCCGAAAGAAGGAGAAGATTTGACATTTGTTAACCAGGTTAATCTGACTGGGCATGATGCCCTTTTTCATCAGAGACACGAGGAGAAAAGCTCCACTACAAAATTTAGCAATACAGTGAGTAATATAAAAATTTAAGTAGGAAAACAATTGATCTTTATACAAAGGAGGTAAAAAATAGATAAAACAAGAAAAATAACATATAAGTAAATCATAGGAACATATACTAAATAAGAAAGTCAATGATTTAAAACAATTTGTGCACATAAGAGAATTAAGCATGACAGTAATTGCAATGAAAAACCTTAGGAGGAGTCAGGAACTGGAGGAAGAAGTTGAAGAGGAGACTGAGAGGAGGGAAGTTAGTGGTGAAGAAAGATTGATCGGATATCTGAGTTAAATACATAGCTGAGGCAGAAAAAGAAGAGGGGATATATAATATAAAGAAGAGGTGATATATAATGATATACACTTTCCCAGTGTGCTTGTATGAATAGAACTGATTGTGCAAGTCTATCAAGTCTGTAGAATGTTCAAGAATCGGTGTCAGAAAGAGGTTCTAGCCCCACATGACACTCCTTCATTATCTTGGCAAAAGTAGGAGCACTTCTTCCTTCATATAAAATCTGCATTTTTTTTTCCATGTTTGAAAATTACCTGAGATAGTACAATTATATAATTATACAAGCTAGTGCCACTACTGCCATGAAATCAAATTTTCTGAGACATGGAATGATTGACAAAATTATATCTGACAATAGTCCGCACTTTGTGAGAAAAATTTAATGAGATTGTCAAATAATGGTAATTCAGTTATATCAAGTCCCTACCTTGATACCTTCAATCCAAGAGGGAATTTGATAAAATGGTTCAAGTTATGAGAAATATTCTAAAGAATTGTGAATATCCTGAATGAGTAGATTTTTACTTCAGCATTCTGAAGTACAGAAACATTCTGACACTGTCATGATGACTGTCTCCAGTGTAGCTACTAATGAATCAATATTCCCTGCATCATCTTCCTTGCTTGTTCCTGGGAGAGAACAAACTGCTATTAAACTATTACAAGAGAGAGAGAGAGAGCAGAAAAGTACAGTTGTGTAAGTAAACTTACCATAACAGTAGATGTTTAGATGATCACTGCTGCATTAGCTTTACCTTTATTAGTTATATCCTACCAAGGATATATTAGCTGGCCAGCTTCCAAACCTTCATGGCACCTTCCACACATCCAAATTGTCAGGCAATTCAAACTAAGCTGACTAAAAGGCAGGTTTGGGTGAGAAACCCTTCAGACCTTATGTGCTAACAGAGGGAGGGAGGCTGAGCCCTCAAAGGACAATGTAAGGAACAACAAAAAATAAATGCTCACACTCTGCCATAAAATCATACCAAAAAACAAGGGAGATGGAAGGAATGGAGCAGCTACTGCAATGGTGATCAGTCGAACATCTATTGTTATAGTAAGTTTACTTACACACCCATGCTAAGTTAATCATATTGATCACTGCTGCAGTACCCTTAACTATATGGTAGATTACTCTAGCTTACCACATTTGGGAAGTGGAAGGAGGAGAATCCAAGAGTCCTTGGAGAATGGTCGTACAAAGCTTTGTCTAGATCTAGAGAAACAACCAAGCTTACAGTGGTTTGTAAAAGTATGTACAGAGGACCAAGTAGAATCTTCTTCAATACTTCTAGTATCCAACCCTTTCCAAAAAGCCACAGATTAAGCCAAGGCCCTGGCAGAGTGGGCCTTGCCCTGCCTGGAATAGTTTTGCTACAATGAGTATAACAAAAGATAATAGCCTTAGACAACCATTTGGAAATAGTCTGATTTGACACCAGTCGTCCCTTCTTCTTACATTCACAAGAAATAAACAATGGCATTGAAGATCTGAAAGATCTAGTTTTGTCAGGATAGTACCAGAATTGTCTGTGGGCATCCAAGATATGGAGAATCATTTCTACCACTGTTAGGTTCAGGAAAAAAATAAAGAGATGAATAGTTTTGCTTAAAGTACACTTGGATACCACTTCAAGCATAAAAGACGGATCAATTCCCAAAGAAACTCAGTTCTTGTGAAAATTAAGATAGGGTTGATTCACTATAAAAGCTTGCAACTCAGATTCTCTTCTTGCAGAGGTCAGACCAATGAGTAAAACTGTTTTCCATGTTAAGAATCTCAAGTCAGCTAGCTTAGCTGGTTCAAATGGATCAAGTGTTAGCTTCTCTAACACAAAATTAAGATCCCAAAGAGAGGCTACTGGTTTACTTGGAGGCCTCTTGTGCAAAACCCATTTCAAAAACATTTTGACATGCAACTGCATTGAAAGAGGAGGCCAATAAAGGAACCTTGGTAGAGGAACAAGAAAGGCCATGGAATAATAACTCACTCAAATATTGTAAGAAACAGAGAACAACTAGCCCTAAATGGGTGCTGGTTCTGTTGTTGGTACCGACTTTTTCCATTTGCTAATATATGATTTTCCAGTAGCAGGCTTTCTTGCCTCCGTTATTACCTGTTGCACATCCTCAATAAACAGGTGCCTAAAAGGAATTACAACCCTATCATCCAGGCAATCAATTGAAGTTGCTTGATCTCAGCGTATATCAAACACCCTTGTTCTTCTGTTAGGAGATCCAGTATGTGAACAAGTTTGTGGTAATTGCCTCTGGCCATCACCAAAAAAAGTAGGAATCACAGTTGTCTGAGCCAGAAGTGAGTGAAGTACCCTGAATATTAGTGGAAAGGGGAAGGGGGGAGTATATAAGAATGGGTCTATATTAGATTGGCGGAACGGCATTACAAGCGAATGCCATTTCACTGACACATATAGAATGAAATCTTAAAATAATGAAGGCTCAGGTCAGCAATTCTTTTCCCCAGGAAAAAAAAAATTGCTTGGCCTGAGCTGTGATATTGCCCTTTACCCCACATAGTGCGATCTTGAAGTTGGTATATTTAGTTATGGGGGTGTGGGAAGCACAACCCCCATGTTGGGGCATGGGGGAGGCAAAGCTACCCACTTACTTATGTTTTAAATTGTGTATATGTGTTTTTGGTGCTAGCAATTTAGTGTGGTTGATATTTACATGTCGCTCAAGAGGCATTCAATGTAACGCCTCTTCAAGCATTTAATATAGACCCTACAAGAACATTCTCGTCCATAGAAAAGAAAAGGCATCTGCCTTCCAGGCCTTTTTGCATGGAGTCCTGAAACATGATCTTTCCAGTTGGTTGTTCAGACATAAGGCAGTTAGTTCTACTTGAGGAAGTCTGCACAGATGGACCAAAACTTGAAAGACCCCTAGATCTACTTTCCATTTGTGAAGATCTTTCCTTGTCCTGCTCAGCTTGATGGAATGTAGGATGCCTGTAGAGTGAGACTGTGCTGTGAAGCTTTATCTCAAGCTAACATGGCTAGTCTGCAAAGGGGATATGATCTGGTTCCCCCTTGCTTGCTGATATACAACATGACTGTGACATTGCCTATAAGATCTCAGAGCGGTCCCAGGGACCAAAGATGATTTAGAGAGTTGAATGTCTTGATCATGGTAAGCATATTTTTGATATTTATGTGCCTGCATGTGCCCTTATTTTCCCATACACTGCACTTTTATCTCTAAGCAAAGTCTGAGGTGTCCATGATAATATATTTCGAACAAGGATGAAATGTGGCAATAAGCCTCTTTTAAGTCTAGTGTTACCAGGAAACGTGAATGGTTGCGAAGTTACATCATTTTGAATTTGGGAACTATCACAAACAGGTTTATGAAAGAACTCATCTCCAAGCATTTTCTTTTTTTTTTTTTTTGCCACTAAGGACATCCTTGAATAAAACCCCTTCTTACCTGGGAAGAAAGAGCTGGTTCTATCACTTCTTGGCACAGCATGTGATGAAGAACTGGTGGAAAAAAATGTCTGATCTGGAGTATGACAAATGGCCCCCTGAAAAGGAGGAATTTTCTCCCACTGCCATCTGTAATTTTGATGAATTATCTTTACAATCCATATGTCTGAAATTATTTGTTGCCAAAGAGATAAATGCAAATTTAGACTTTCTGGAAGAAAAAAAAAGGAGCCAGTATGGGAGGGGGTCACAAGGTCTCTTGAATAGTCTTTCAGACTTGTTGGACAGTCCTTAGTTTTAGGAGGTTCACTGCTTCTTTTTAGAGCACCCTTGCTATTTTTATTAAAAGTCTGTCTATATTTTGATGAAACTGTTTATTCTGCTTTTTGCCAAAATTAAATGAGGAGTTATGGAATCCCTTAGAAATTTTGAAAAAGGAGGGCTGAAAAATCTTAGAGATTTCCTGAATAACCGTACCCCTTTCATCACAATCGTTGGAACCTCTGCAGTAGAGGGACCAAAAACTAAATCTTTAGCCAAAGGGAAATTTAAAATCTCATTATTATTTTCATCTGGGAGGATCTGAGAATGCAGCTATGCAAACCTTCTCAAAACAGGACCAGTGGTCATAGCCCTGGAGGAAATAACAACAGAGTCACACACACATGGTATCAGCAGAGTTGCACCCACATGGTAAACAATGAGTAGTGACCTGTGCAACTGTGGAAAGTAACTTATTTAAATGTTTCCTCACAAGAAGAAGCAACAGATAAAACATTCCTCATATTTTCAGTTAGTCAGAACAAACTTTAACATATGGGCATGACAATTCAAAATTCTGAAAATCAAATTTCAGAAGTATACACCTTTTCTCTGTACTTATCAATAATTTTCCCATCCTTATCAGAAAGAGTAGAATTGGAATTACCCAAATGTTTAACAGCAGTGGGAGCAACTAAAGCTGTAGCTGCTTAGTCAGGTTTGGAAACATTGTATAAAAACGTAAAGGATTGAGGAAACTTACACATCCTATATGCATTTTTAGGGGCAACTGGCTGACTATCAGGAAAATTGCAAGCAGTAACATGCACATCCTCTAAAGCAGACATAACAGGAGGAATGGGTGCAGGTTCTCAAAATTCCATCTGTTAAAAACTCATAATATTTACTGAGGGACTGAGATACCTCAGTGTTGTCCTTCTGATAATACTTGCATATTCTAACAATAGTCTCAGAGAAAGAAAAACCCACACAGGGAGAGTAAGAATCTTGAAACTCTTCAGGAACACAAGCATCCCTCTTTTTTATCAGAAACTGCTTTACAAGAATGATTAATAGACCGAATTAATTCCTGAGTCAGACTCAATACATTACGCCTGTCTAAGGAAGTTTGAGGAGGAGTACACACATGCTTAGTTTCTGGAGGGGGGGGGGTTGACAGGAAAATGGGGTCAACTATGTTACTAGTGGGAGCAGCAGCTTCCTCATGGATGGGCAAACCATTCTGACACATCAAAAAGTCTTCCCCCTTTCATCCCCCAGGACTGACAAGAATGGCTCTACCTTGCCAAATAGGTCCATAGTGGCTGTAGGTGCTAAACCAGAGGGATCCAGGGTAAAAGATGAGTGCTGTGAGGTATAACAAATAGCCACAGCAAAGTCATCCACCTGCGACTGAGACAAATTGCTAGCCGGTTGTGGTGGCAAAATTTAGTTCCTTAACTTTTCTTTCTGTGCCTTGAAGAAGGACCGGCCATGGGACCAGTAGTTTGTTCCATGGTCAGGACAAAAATGGTGCCTTTTTCCTGGGGAAGACAAGCAGCAAAAGCCAGTAAAAACTGAAAGTCTTTAAAAATCACTTTCTCATATAAAAACAATAAAAAAACACTTTAAAACACATTTCCAGTCCCCAGAAAGTAAAATAAAGCACATTTTCTCCACAGAAAAAAATATTTTCAGTTGCTTTACATGGCTTTTAAACTGACAGGAAAAAAGAGCGCTAATGTTTAAAAGTAAAAGTCCCATGACAGGCCATTAAAACACAAACTCCTACCTCTGAAATAACTTTCCTGAAGAGAAGAGTGATAAAAGACAATACTTAGAAATTGAAAAGTTCTTCCCCCAAAGAGAAACTTTCTGCCCAACAAAGGAACAGCACCAAGCCGACTGCTGATTCTCGAAAGCCTTAGAGGAGTGTACCCTTAGGTGGCAGTAAAGCTCTGAAGGTCTCCGCACCTAAGCTTGTCTTATAGTCAGGTCAGCTCGGGCTTCCTGACAGGTTGGATGCATTGAAGGTGGCCTGAAGCTTTGGAAGCTGGCCAGCTGTTATATCCTTGGCAAAATATAACCCACATGGCAATGGCTACTGCAGCAGTGATCAATATGATGAATATTAAAAGTTTTACTTTTGCAAGTCTGCAAGTATTCTTCCTGTCTTCAGAAATGGAGAAAATGTAAAGTGATTCAAGATTTTATAGTTAATTTTGGAAGCAAACTGCCACTGTATGCTAGTATATTTGAGCACTCCATCTCTCATTAATCTTATTACATTGGGCTGCTAACTGGCTTACTGATAGAACCTACACTGTAAAAGTAGCCAACTCCAAATCCAGCTCCAGACAAGTGACAAGTGGAGTACCGCAGGGTTCAGTCCTGGGACCGCTCTTGTTTGGCATCTACTTCTCTGAAGTACAGGCCAACACTAAGGGACTCTGGATAACAAAGTTCGTAGCTGACTACAAACTAGGAGCCATTATTGAATCCCCAAATGATGTGGATACTCTACAAAAGGGCCTTACAGAAACAGATGCTTGGTGCCAGAGCCATGGGCTCAAGCTCAATGCCAAGAAATGTATAGTTATCCCCTTTGGGAAAAAACATCTATCCGTGAATTACTATATAGGTGGTAGTACACTAAATACCGAAAGTGTGATAAGAGACTTAGGGACCCAGGTGGACAGTGGTCTCACCTTCGATAACCACATCACCACAACAGTCAGGAAATCCTTCTATGTGGCACACCTCATCACTAAGGGCTTTTCATCCAGAAAAAAGGAGGTCATTGTCCCACTGTACTCATCCCTCATTAGACCCATTATAGAATATAACGCCCCGTTTGGTATGTACCTCTCAAGACATCTGCAACAATTGGAAAGGCCGCAGAAATACCTCACTAAAAGAATCACAGGCCTAAAGCAGATGCCCTACGCTGACCGCCTTAAAAAACTCCAGCTATACTCTGTCGTATATCGTCTACTCAGAGGCGATCTTTGCTTAACATACAAGGCCATGTCAAATCCAGAGCTGTTGGACATGCTACACTTAAAGAAATCCCAATCCCTCAGAGCCACACACTCCAGGGATCTAAACCTTGTCATCACAATAAACAAAACATGCTGGAGGGATAGTTTTCTGACCCAGAGACTCCCCAGACTCTGGAATAGATTGCCCATACATGTCAAGCAGAGTGCCTCTTTGGTCCTCTTCAAAAGGAACCTTGACGATTGGATGGGAGAAAGGAAATTCACCCTGGGGATCACATCAGTCACCCTGCTAGACAGGGGTCCAGGGAAGTAAATAGTGTGGAAAGAAATAGCCAAGGAATTGTTATGGCTAGGCTTGTATAGGCCCTAGGGCTGATAGCCTAGTACCAACTTATGAACATGCAAAGCTCAGACAGGCATGTTTTTTACAGGATTAGAAGGAACTTGTCTAAGACACCAGATGTGCAGTAGTATCCAGAAGCCTCACTGCCTACTTCTAGAATCTTGTGAGAACCAATTAGTTCAAGTACCTGATTCTGGCTCACCTGAATTCTTTAACAGTAGAAGATGTTCATCCAGAGAGGAGTTACTTCATTCCTTGAATTAATATTCTGAGTGAGTGCATCAAGGTTAGTGACTGTTCTAAATAAAATAATGGCTATAAATAAGCAATAATTTAAAGAGTTATTCAAAAACTGTACTAAAATACATTGACTACATAAATGCAAATTATATGTAAGTGTTACATTTTTCTGTATTTGTATAATATGGTGCAAGCAATATAACAATAAATGATAGCAGTTTTGAATCATTGTTTGTAAACGGTAATACAGATACATATTTTAAGTAAGAGGAATGTAATTAAAATGATGACCTGCTATCCTGCAATGTATTATAGTATATTTTAATGTTTACTGCAGAATAGGGCTCTGGTAATCGCCCGTCTTATTCACTTCAACCTACGGGTACATGTTATTAAGAATTCTGGAGGAATATAAAATTACACATCATAGTTCTATATGTGTTAGGTGCTGCAAAATATGAAGAAATAATTAACAATTGCATGAATGAACCAGCTCAAAATATTTTCTTTTTTTTTAATAATTTGTATTGATGTTACAATCTTGAAAGATAACAATTCAAGTACAAATAAATGAATAGCAAAAAGGAAAAGGTAACTATTTACAAGAGTCCACAGTAGTAAAAAGTTAATACAAGCCATAGCTCAAAATAGTTTCTTTATAGAACACTCTTGCTCAGATACAATAATTATCAGTAAACTTTTGCTCTTAGTGAAAGAAACACTGTTTGACATTATTTTAATCCATTAACTCCAGGTTTTATGATATATCAGTTTGACTGCTTCATTTACCCTTACAAAGAAAATGTTTTTGATTAACCAGAGGCATTGTTTATATGAGCAAGTTACCTTTTAAAAAACAAGCTCTCAAACTTAACATTGGCTTATTAAACTGTGATGCTGATCAGTTGAAAGCAAATAGTTTTTATGCTAGCTAAAAAAAAAAAATACAACCAAATATGTACATGAGGTTTTGTGCACATGAGTATATATGTGTGTCTGCATGTGGGTGTGTGTGTGTGTGTGTGTGTGTGTGTGTGTGTGTGTGTGTGTG
This sequence comes from Protopterus annectens, assembly GCF_019279795.1. NCBI lineage: Eukaryota > Metazoa > Chordata > Ceratodontiformes > Protopteridae > Protopterus > Protopterus annectens. The sequence continues at coordinate 241,993,967 of NC_056746.1, forward strand.
TGTGTGTGTGTGTGTGTGTGTGTGCAAGCGCACGCTCGCACATATGCACATATGCGCAAAAGTGTGTGGGAGCATAATAGGTGAATATACATACTTGCTTGTGTGCATGTGTGTGCATGCGTGGTTGTGTGCACATATGAGTTTCTGTGTGTGTGTGTGTGTGTGTGTGTGTGTGTGTGTGTGTGTGTGTGTGTGTGTGCAAGCGCGCGCTCTCACATATGCACATATGCGCAAAAGTATGTGGGTGCATAATAGGTGAATATACATACTTGCTTGTGTGTGTATGTGTGTGCATGTGTGGTTGTGTGCACATATGAGTTTCTCTGTGTGTGTGTGTGTGTGTGTGTGTGTGTGTGTGTGTGTGTGTGTGTGTGTGTGTGTACATCATACCCCGCAACCTCTGACAGCAAAAAATCTGGGCAAAGCATTAAATAAAAGTGGGACAAAGGCCCAAAAATAGGGACAATTTTTAAATATTGCTCTTACAAACTTAGAAAGATGATAGAATAATAGGTTTTGCATTAGCATGAATTTTCTGAAGGGTATGAAATTTGAAACTCAAATGTCTGTCATTATTTTCTAACTTTAATATTTAATGATTTGCCACTAATTTGGAGAAAAAAACACAATTTTTAAGAAAAACGGACCAGACATATGAGGCAAAAATCTGGACATTATACGAGAATCTGTACAGTTGAGAGATATGGATCATACGCATACATGTGCACAAGTGTGGGGGTACATAATGGGTGAATATATAAATATGTGCTTATGTGCATGCATGTGTGTGAATGTGGTTGTATGCACATTTGAGTGCATATGCTTATCTGCATATGTGCACATGTATGGGTGCATAATGAGTGAATATAAACAGGTGCGCAGGTGTGTGTGTGCGTGTGTGTGTGTGTGTGTGTGTGTGTGTGTGTGTGTGTGTGTGTGTGTGTGTGTGTGTGCGTGTGTGTGTGTGTGTGTGCGTGTGTGTGTGTGTGTGTGTGTGTGTGTGTGTGTGTGTGTGTGTGTGTGTGTGTGTGTGTGTGTGTGTGTGTGTGTGTGTGTGTGTGTGTGTGTGTGTGTGTGTGTGTGTGTGTGTGTGTGTACGTGCGAAAAATAAATTCTTACTTCAGTTTTTGGGAATAATCCTTCTGTTTTTCACATGTTGATATAGCATTACTTTACATTTCTGGATAATGAAAGAGAATAAATATATCTATCTGCTCTTTAACTGTATTTATACTTCTGTCTCCCATTCATCCCTGTTCCCTTTCCCTCTTTTTCGCTTGTCTAAAGTCAAATCTAATGTCTCCACAAATCTCTTCGCAACCTATTCTAGTAGCCAATTTCATTTGTTGAACCAGAGAGAATTTAGTTTGTCTAATCAGTTGACTGTTCTCCCATCTCTTTCTACTGTCCTTCATGTTCAGGATGGCCTCTTCATACCTCCATGATCTTGTGCACTGAGATCATGCTACCCCAATTTCCTCAGGTACATAGTGAGAAGAACTTTATTTCTCCTCCCACCTGCACCTTTCTGGTTGGATTCCTCTGGTCTCCTTCCAGCAGCCCCAAGTTCTTTTTCTACTGCATCCAGAACTGTACATGGTACTCAAGACTTGGCCTGGCCAGAAGGTTGAGATAAAGCATTATTTTTGCTTCTGGAGTTCATCTCTTTCATGATATTCTCTAGCATTCTGTCTGATTCTTCTTCCCTCTCACTTTATTCCGGATTCTCTGGTCTTGATCTGATCAACAGTTACAGATTCTTTTCCTGCTCAGTTGCCACCAGGTCCACTACTTAGCTGGTACCTCACAACAGGATTGCTGTGGCCCAGGTGCAAGAGTTTGCCTTTGCCTGCACTGAACATCAAGCTGCTCCTTTTGGCCTGGCTGGTCAGCCTATCTAAAATCTTTCCTATGTTCTTAATCCCACCCCATTACTGCTGCATCTAATTTGTGTCATCAGCAAAAAAGATTAATACTGCTATTTATTTTTTCAATATGTCTGAAACAAGCTCCCTGAAAGGCACTGAACTCAGATTTGATCTCTGTGATGGTCCACTAGCCACTTTCTGTATTAGTGAAATTGCCCCCCAACTATAACCCTCTCTGTCTTACAATTTGACCAAACAGTAATTCAGTGCCTTATTTTTGATTCTACCATCAGCACTTCCAGGTTTCTTAACCTTTATGTGATTTAAACCAAGGAAAAGGCTTTGGAGAAGGACAGCTCGACCAAGCCTATCAGCATTCTCAGCTCATTCTGGCCATGAATGCCACATTGGTTGCCGTTCTGGAAATTAGTCTTCATTGCGAAAGTAAACATCTACCTCTCAGTTACAGTGCGTGACAGAATAAAGAGGTTGCCTGCATGTGGAACTTTGCAGAGGTGAGTTGTGATTTTTACAGACATGTAATAAAAATAGGTTCAAACAAATGGAATCCACTTTAATGGATGAATTGCATGATTTTTTTTTTTTTTTACGTGGAATAACAACTCAAAGTCATTTACTAAAACATAGTATCTTATTTTTTTGGACATCTCTCAGAATTCGTATCTGAACAGATAACACCAGCAGTCTGAGTACAAAACACATTATGTATATTATACATGATTCATCAGATTGTATTCTCTAGTTCTTACTTCCTGCTCTGCTACTGGCCATCTCTTGTCCATGCTCTCTACCATTCATAAGTATGCAATTATTTTATATGGGGAAAACAAATCCCAGAGCTGTTACAGGTACCCAAGTGGCAGCAACCAGCTTGATTTTCTGATAGGCAGCTGAGGATTACAATCAGACAATAAAGCCAGCAAAGAAGTTGGGGCATATGTGCATTCTCTCTCTCTCTCTCACCTTCCCCACTCACTCCCTTTGTCTGACACACACTGAGCTCTAAGCTGATCCAAACTGCTAATGAATTAATCACCAGGAACTTGATATTAAAAAACAAGTAATCAATCACTACATGTGGCAAAGCTGAGAAGTAAAGCACATGCAGCCAGTCTCATATTATGTATAAATGCACACTCACTCACTCATAATTGCATTCCTTTTTTCTTTATTTTTTCCCTCGCTGTGTAATCTGGCAGTTGGTAAAGAGGATTAAGGCTGTGAGCTGTAGATCCCCTGAAGCAAGGTTTGAGTTTCTCAGCCTTCATTTACATAGTATGTGACCTTGAGCAAGTCATTACTACTAGGTTGCCACTGAAATGGGACTGGAGGTCTACCTGGCTAACAAATTAGTAATATTATTATTAATCTCAATTTTTACCAGATGAAAGTAAAACAGAATGCCTTTCTTTTGCTACTTATTTTTTCTTATTTATTTTTTCATTTCCACTCACTAAACAACTGTTCCTTGTTTAGCTGGTCTAGAGAAGATGGTGGCACTTGCTTTTCTGTCTTCACACTACTTTGATACACCACAGTGAGGCAGTGACTTGTTTCTTCCAGGTGTCAGGTAATACTGAATGCCTGATTTGCCCATTATCTAAAAACAAGTAAACATCAGCTACAAAAAATGTGAACTACACATTGTTCAGTCCCTTCTATGATTATGAAACATGCTTTGCCTTACAATCAGAAAAAACATAATTTACTAATTCCTTTCAAAATAATCTTGGCACATATATGTGAAGTAGAAAATATAAATAAGGGTTTATGGTAGTCAAAGGTCTTGAGACCTAGTAAGCCATAACTTTTCCATATTCAAGACTAGCTGCATTTAATATATCTTACAGACCAATGTCACTATTCTCACACCTTGCAAACTTTTTGGAGTAGTCATTCTTGTCAAATAAAGTATTGCATCTACTTGTTTAGTTTAGTTTGGTTTATGTGAGGAGCAACATGGCTTTAAAAGGGTTATAGCATTTTAGAAGTTCATAAGGAAGTACCAGAAAACTAGTCTGAAGACCATTACAAACCCTGACAAAAATCTCTGTTGAAAAGTTCCCTCTGTCCTCATAAAGGGCAAGACACGATAAACCAGGGGAAAGCTTGAGGCTGTCCATCCAGCTATCTACATTTATCTTGAAGGCTGCAAGAGTGCTACTCTGCTGGACATGTAGTGAAAGTTTGCTCAAGAGGTTAGGCATAAATTGGGATATAAATCTATCATGCCAATATCACATATTTATCTGCTGATGAGGGTTTCACTCCTTTAACTGGGTATTTGAGGTAATGTTTGTGCTATGAAAAAAATAGGAGGTTAAAGGGAGTTGGCTCTTTCATGGCTGGAAAGACCTGTCACTGTTATCCATGGAGAGGTTTGTAAGAGACTGAGTACAGAGAGAAGACTGTCACTCAGCCCTTATCCATGGGTACAGAGAGAAGACTGCCACTCTGCCCTTATCCATGGGTACAGAGAGAAGACTGACACTCTGCCCTTATGCATGGGTACAGAGAGAAGACTGCCACTCTGTCCTTATCCATGGGTACAGAGAGGACTGCCACTCTGTCCTTATCCATGGGTACAGAGAGAAGACTGCCACTCTGCCCTTATCCATGGCTACAGAGAGAAGACTGACACTCTGCCCTTATCCATGGCTACAGAGAAAAGGCTGTCACTCTGCCCTTATGCATGGGTACAGAGAGAAGACTGCCACTCTGCCCTTATCCATGGGTACAGAGAGAAGACTGCCACTCTGCCCTTATCCATGGCTACAGAGAGAAGACTGCCACTCTGCCCTTATCCATGGGTACAGAGAGAAGACTGCCACTCTGCCCTTATCCATGGGTACAGGGAGAAGACTGCCACTCTGTCCTGATAACTAAGATTTTTGAGGGTGTTGATATTTTTAGTTCATGTATTTTGTCTCAAATTAGGACCGAATGAAGGCTATATAAGAATGTGCAACCACTTATCCCAGGATCATAAGCTACATCATTGCATCAAGAGTCTAATCCTTTCTTAAATACTGGAAGATTATCAAAATTTTTCACATAGAGAGGTAACACATTCCAAACTGTTACAGCCCGAAAGTGAAAAAAAGAACTCTGATAATTAGTTTTATATGATGGGAAACAAAGTAAACATTAATTATTCATTGTGTTTGAACCATGAGCTAAAAATTATACATTGAAGGTCAATGCATATAACTCATCTTTTGGGTACCTGTAGATCATAATAATATGTCCTAAAATCAGTTTATACTTCATGGAACAGAGACAATGTTTTTTTTAATATTTCCTTATAAGGCAAATGTCTAAGCGCTGTAATTTGTCTTGTAAAACCTCTCTGCACATGTTGCAACTTGTTCAACTCAGAGATTGTATGCACACAGAATGATTGGCAGTATTTTAACAGTTGTCTGATAATCGCTTTTAAGAGCAACATAAAGACATCACTTCATCTATATGCTGTATATCTGAATACTTTTTACGTGAATCATTTGATCTACCTCTGATACACACGTGTAGTGTTTGGGCATTGCAGCACTTCCCTCTCCATCTGAGATGCCTGCCAATATGCACAGTTTACCTCACACAGACCATCGTCCAAAAATCTGGTGGACTACTGATGCTTGCACCTGTGCTCTGTCTTCTCTCATCCGCCATTTTAGTCCTGCCTGAGCTCTCCATCCTCCCATCAGCAGTGACTAAAATACTACTGACAATAACAAAAAGCAACTACAATTCTGGTGTGTTGGGGGGTGGTTACACGGCTGAGGGTGTCTGTTGACAAAGCAAACGTCTTTTGTTCAGTGTTCCATACACTGCTGATCAACGATCTAGAATTCTCTAGCTGAGATGACATTGTCATTGACTGACTCAGTGAATATTTGTCCAAAGACACTAATTAACTACGTTCTAATAAAGAACTTTATCACCTCCTTCAACTCTACCTGTCTTTGGAGCATGTGCTATGTTTGATTGAAATGCATAAGCACTAAACACAGTCACTTGTACAGACTGGCATGAACCTCACTATCTTAAGTACATAAACATATATACTCAAGCAAAAATGGGTATTCGTGCAAATAAAATGCTTTTATGGGGAGAGGGGGCAAGCTGCTCTACAACCCCACATGATGGAGGGATTCCCCACACACCACTTATTTACATAGTCTCACTTTGAGACCAGTCCAAGTTTTAGAAAGATTAATCATGCATAAATGGTATATTTTCAAAAAAAGGACAGTTAAACCATTTCTGCCTCTTAATTTAACTTCTATGATTGTCAGTTGTTGAAAGTGAAAGATATTTTGAGCTATATTTCCTACTTTTTTCGTATTATGTTTTTGAAAAGCAAATAGAAAAACATACACAGAATGTTGAAGTTATTCAAACAGAAGCCATGTGTGGTACTGAGACAGAGTCATGGGCTGTGTGATGCGGGCTTGGAATGATTTCAAACTGACTGTGGCTTCAGTGTCAGGTTGCATAATTTTAAACAGTACGAGTTGCTGAATGGATCAAAGTTGAAACAACATCTGTGGGAAAATAATAGCTTTGACTATGAGCAACACATTTATTAAATCATATGTAAAGGCCATTGATAAAATGGATTATAAGTCTAAATAAGATTCAGAAGAATCATAGTTTGAGTTTGCATAGCTAGCAGATGCTTATGACTTTCATAGATGGTTGTTTTGTTGGATTTAAAATAAAACAATGCTTATTACAGCTTGTAGGGAGTTGTCAAAACTGGAATTGTTTGTAAAGAGGGAAACAGAAACTCTACTTGAGAGGTCCCACTGTTTGGCTGCGCTGATGGGTGGTCGGGTTATGGCTAGTCTAGAGAACTGTTTTGGGAATTTAATGGGAAGAAGACATTAGCATTGCCTCAGGATGCTTTAGGGAAAAATTATGGATATTAGTGATAAACATTTCTGCACGTCAAGAGTGAGAAAAAAGTGGGAAGGTAGGAAATGTGGCTTCACATCTTTAAAACGTAACAATATTTTCCTGCCACACAATCCTTACTGATTAAGTGGAAGACATATGGTGTTTGGGTGATGTTATATTCATCACGGCTGGATCAGAGAATGCCTTGTAGGTCAGGCATATGATACATAATGGAAAAATACATGTAGAATGATAACAACAAAACACTAGACAATTATTTCTGCAAATAAATACACAACTAAGCATTTTTACATCATCTATTTTTAAACTTTCAAAATTAATAAAAAAGGAGTTTGGGCTTTGAACTCATGTTCCCGACTGTTGAAAAAATTGTTTCCAGTCTTTGAAACACACATAATATGCCACATTATTAATTGTTAACCCAAAGCAACATGTCTTCCTCACCCCACACTAATTATATATACCAGCTCTGAGATTGCACTGCGGTGGAGAAAGGGCAGGTTTCCTTATAGTTAAGTAACCGGTAAGTAATTACTTCCTTACACTTGCTTTATGTTGGCCAACTATCATCATTTGATGTAAACCATTATGATGATATGGCCATTTGATTAAAATAAAGTTCGATGATTAGTGTTTGATGAACAGCTGTTTGATGATTAAACATAGACCCATGTTGAGTTGGCATGAATGTAGAGAAGCCAAGGTGATGATACCCATAAATAACATGTGACATTATTTCCCTAATGTAGAAGGAAGAGACAATATGTGTAAACATCCTGGAGAGCCTGACACTGCTCCCAGATTCAGATTTGCTATATGAAGGCATCCTAATTATGATTGCACCAGCTTCACCTGAAACAGCAAGAGCTGTTTCTTTTTAATTGACTCTCATATTTAGCCAATGGTATTAGTGAGATTGCAGAACGATAGTGGTTCAGAAACTTCTTATAGTTTCATAGGGTCATAGGTGATTACTAGGCTGATGTCACAACAGTGTTTACAAGCCTAGCCAGTAATATGCAGATATCTTAATTCTCCAGATATGGGATGGGGTAGTATCAGGATAGTAGCGATTTGGGTGTTGAAGACTTGAATCATTTTATAGACTGCCTCTGTCCATAAGGGACATGGACAGCACTCCAGGAGTGAATTTACGGCTTCCCATCCATTTATCCCAATTTTTTTTTTGAACAGAGTGAAGGATGGGTTTTGTTTTATGAAGATGGGAAGTTTATTCCATAGACAAGCTGGCCTTTGGGATATGACTCTATCTCTCCAGCATGTTCTGTTAGAGTCACAAGTAAGGTTTACATTTTCTTGCGAATATGTAACATTTTCATCAAGGCTGGATCAGAGAATGCCTTGTAGGTCAGGCATAAGTCATCTCTCAATAAACGATATGTGATGGAGTAAAAGGATAGGGCCTTTAGTCTGTCTGCATAAGACATGTGTCTTATGCTTTATAATTTTTTTTTTTTGTGAGAAACTTCTGGGGCTGCTCCATTTGGTATAAATGCCTGGTTAGGTATATACAGAAGGTAGCATTTTACTTGATTATAGGCCTGAAGAGGGTCAAGTACAATCGCACTATGATTTCCTTTGATTTTGATGCCATGGGTTTACTTATAAGTTGAGCCATGCAGAAGGACTTCCTCACTACCTCACTACCGTAGCTACCTGGTGGTCAAAGTTTAGGCTACTATCAATCTGTGTTCCTAGGTCGCTCACCACTGGGTCTACTTTTAGGGGTGTGCTATCAATATTATAATTTGCAGGGATTTATGATTTACAGAAGGGTACAATTATACATTTTTAGCATTTAGTCTCAGGCCATATTTTTGGCACCAGTTGTTTGTAATTTTTAGGCCTGTTTGTAGGATGTCAGCATCATTTGGGGATTCAATGATTGCTCTCAGTGAACTTGGTGAGCCAGAGGCCCCCATTTGGTCTTCACTTTAGAAAAGTATATACCAAACAGGAGGGCTCCTAACACTGAGCCCTGTGGGGCACTACTAGTAACAGGTTTCTTATCAGAAGTGGATTCACCTATCCAGACATTTTCCTAACAGTAAGCCAGTTTGCTGTCCATCTGATGATGTAGGGGTTTATGCCTAACTCAGTAAGTTTATCTATGATCCCCAAGTGGGGGATTGTGTCGAAAGCCTTGACCAGGTCTAGATAAATGATCTGTACTGTTTTATCCTCATCCATGGCCCTGGTGACTTTCTCAAAGAAGTCTACCAGACTGAGTAGGCAAGACCTCCCTTTAGAAAACCTAAATTGGTTCTGGTCCATTGTTTGGAGAGTTCCTAAATCATTACTGATCAGGTCCAGGATAATTCTCTCCATTGTCTTGCAGATAAGACTGGTAAAACTTATGGTAAAGGTGGTTACACAGAGGTGCTAGAATATTGCTCAATAAAATATTGGATTGCCTTTTTTTGCATTCTTGTTCCTGTTTCTGTTCGTGGTGGCGATTACAGTTAGATCTTTGGTTGTATGAAATTTATTGACTGTGGTTGGAGTCATTGTGTGTTAAAACTTATGGGTCTGTAGTTCCCTGGGTCAGTTGATGGGCCTCCCTTGTGCAGAGGGACAGCTATTGCTGTCCTCCTTTCCTCTGAGCAAAGCTTGTCCAGTGGCTGTGATTAAACTGAATTTCTAGTGGCCCTGATTGATTCTGTTTTAAGCTATTTAAGAAACTTCCTGGAATGATGATGGAATGCTTGGAGGCTGTGTTTTTGGCTTTAGTGAGTGCAGTAAGGACCTGTTCTATCATAATGACTGGTAGCGGGATGGTTGCAGGTTTTTCTTTGGGTGTGTTAAGAGATGATGTGGAGAGAAGATTGAACTGAACTTGTTAGCCAGCAGGTTTGCTATAGGTTCAGGCTTGGTGTAAGTGTTGCTGTTCATGATTAACTCGGCACATTTCTGAGCATTTCGTCTGAGGTTACAAGCATAATTAAAAAAGCCTTATGGTTATCTTTTACCTGAGACACTATCTTTGCCCCATTGTTTGCTTTTCCAGATTTGACTAGCTCTCTAATTTGTTTGTTTAGACTAGTGAGTGTCTTTTTGCACTGTTTCATCTGTTCCCTCTTTACTTGAAAGAGGATTTTTTTTCCTTTTGTTAAATAGCCTATTTATGCTAGGGGTCTGCCAGGATGGTTTATTTTTGGAAGTAATCATAGGTTTGTCTCAGACAGGTAATGCCTAATCTATGCAGCTATGAATGTGGTTGTACAGTGCTTTTGTGTAAAGCTCAGAGTAGGCCTCAGTGTCATCTGGGCTCAAAGGGGCTTGGAAGTTTAATAAGCTGTCACTTAGTTTGAAGTAATTGTCAAAGGTTTTAACAGGTTTGGAGTTTGATGGGGTTTCTATTTTAGTTTTAATACTAAAGGAGATCATTTTGTGGTTAGATTTTACCAGGGAGGAGTTACTGCATGGGAGTAAGCAGCATCCCACCTGTTCATACATACTAGGTCTAGGATATTTGTATCTCTAGTTGGTGAGCTAACTAGTTATTCCAGGGTGTTTGCATTGATGAAGTCCAAAAACCTCTGAGCAAGTGAATTATGGGTCACATACGTCTCCCAGTTTATGAAGGGGTAGTTGATGTAGTAACTATGGTGTTAGACTGAATAATAAGAGATTCCAGTAGGTTTAGGTAGGAGGTATGGTTTTCCAGACTCATGTTAGGGGATCTGTTGCTTGTAAGGACAAGATAGGGGGTTGTACCTATGGTTAAATGGGCACAGAGCAGATCAAGTGAGTCATGTTATTGAACCAGTCTAGCAGTGTACCTGTCCTTTATGAACACTGAGATACCTCCTCCCTTTGTTTTATCCTGAGCTGAGGGGGACTGAAATGTATGAAAAGGATTGCAGCCTTTCATAACCAGGGTGGTTTCCATGGTTCTGAGCCATGTTTCCTTGGCTGTGCATATGTCTGCATTCTCCAGGGTGAGGAGTGCTTGCAGGGAGTGCAGTCTTTTCTTTAAACTCCAAGCATTGAGCAGCAGTACCTTTAGGTAGTCATGAGTGATTTTTGTTATGTTGGAAGGTTTAACAACTTGGCATTGCCTAAAAAGGTACTATGAGGATAGATAAAGTTTTTGCCAGAATCCAGAAGCCAAATGGTGACAAGTGCAAACCATCTCTGACAAAGCATCGTGGTATGTCGATCATATCTCCCCAGTCTGACAAATATTGGATCATATAGTCAGTCCAGTGAGGTATATCATAGGTCATTTATGCCCACATGGACTATGACTGTTTCATACTGGTACTTGTGGTTAAAGATATGAGTGCATGTGTGATCTGTTGGATCCTGGCTCCAGACAGACAAATCACTGTGATCTCCTCCTTATTTAGCCTGGTGAGGGGGCATCAGTGTATGTCTTACAATGGAATTCCCAGCAACTAGAATGTTTGGTTGTGTGGTGTGTTGCATTATGGGCTTGAAAGTGAGGCTACTATGATTTTCACAGTTATGTGTTGTGTGTGGTGCTGTCTTTTTTGAGTGTGTGTGGGACCACTGAGAAATGCTTTTAGGAGGTCTTGGAGGTTTGAGTTGATTACTTCTGCATATGTGAGTCTATGTGTTTGTTCCTTAGTACTGGTAATGAATGTTTTGGGTGTAACACTGACAACCTGATTTGCATTTTTCATGTGCACATGTGAGAGTTTTACCTCCAATGACATTGTGTATCTATATCTCTTTGCATTTTTCATTTGTGCATGTGAGAGTTTTGCCTCTAATAACATTGTGTATCTATATCTATCACACACTCTGTCAGTTCTAAAATTAAGTGCTTGCTAGTGAGCATAAGCCAATTCTTACACAGCCTCAGGATGCCCATATCCACAAGACAACAAACAAAGAGAACAGGGAAGCACCTACCCATTATACCAGATCCAAAGTAGGCGGGAAGGAGTAGCGGAGAGTCACTTAAAGGTCAAAGTGAGAATGTTTAGAAGTATATTATAGGATCACCTGCAGTGCTGCTGCCCTCTAAGTCAGCTGAGAGCTCTTTGAGCAACTATGAACAGTGGGCCACTATGGACAGCATTTCCTATAGAAGGGAAGGAAAAGTTTGCATATATATATATATATATATATATATATATATATATATATATATATATATATATATAAGGCATTGATAACCACATTTACACATGGCAAATGTGAGGCTTTTATACCAGCTGGATGAAAGACATTTGCACAGTTACGCCCTCAGATCAATCAGATAAATACAGAATAAGCCTGCCACCAGCAGTTCCCATCTTGGATGTTTAAATCAGCCCTCTGTTCCCACCAGAGTGCAGAATAAAAGCCTCTTAATGTAGAACAACTGGTTTTGTTCTCAAATGCAGTAACAAATCCTTTACAACAAAAGGCAAAACTCTTGCAATATCAGGAATCCTTTGAAATAAGTTCACAAACCCTCAGAAATGTTTGCAAATGCAGAAAAATGTATGCAAATGTAGGAGAACATCTACAAACACAGAAAAATTTTTGACAAACTTAGGAGAACTTTGGCAAACTCAGAACAGCGTTTGCAGTATCAGAGGAGGTTAGAAATATCAGAATACTGTTAAAATGACCTAAGAGCAATACAGTAGCAAACAGATGCCATTTCTTTAACAAGTGCAGGCTGAAAAACAGTGATAAATGCAACAAAATCAATAAATTCATCACAGAACTTTTAAATAATACTGAGCTAGAGCAAGTGACAAAAAAAAACTTATATCAGCTTTGTAGATCCACCGATGGTTTTAGATGCAATCTAGGGCCTTGTAGTCACAGATGTCCAAGCCAGGCACAGGGAAGCTCTAAATAAATGAGTTTAACCCCAACATTTCAGAGATAATATGTCTAAGGAGGTGTGGTTCAGGGTCTTGCCTTTGTAAAATACAATTTTTAATCAATTGATAATTGTTGTTTTTATGTTGAAGTTGTGCATTACTGATTACTGATTTAATTTATTTGATTATGCACATTCCAATGTAATAGGGCTTTTTTTTAATCTATGGCTACATTAAATAACATACATTCATTTCCAGTTTCATAATATGACAATCTGTTGCTCACATATTTTCTCACTTGAAATTTAAGCATAACCCTCACTTGCAGTGGTGCTTCTGTGATTCAAGGAGGTGCTCTACTATGGTCCACTGACTGCTGCAAAACATTTCAGATGTAAGAAATTAGTCAAATCCTTTCCTTTTCCTGTAATCTGTATTGTCAGTTTCAAGAGCAATATACTGTAATATGTCCATGCCCAGCATCTCCCAGCTTATGATATGCAAGTCTATTTTCTTAAGGAACTATTGAGCCTTTATGTCTTGACTATGGTGGGATATCATGGAGTGCTTGAGCTGGGAGCATAAAATCTACTTTTAGAATTAAAGTATCAGACACCTGAATACAATGCCCACTTAAACAAATATGATGTCAAAGAGTAATTTCTTTAATACTGGTGATAATGGACTCCAAAAGAATACCAATGCTCTTATGTGTGGCCATCACCCAGTTTCTTAGCTCATACCTTTTTTCTAATATTAATTTTGTAAAAAAAGGGCTTTTATACATCAAGAGTAAATTGATTTCCCCTTTCGCTAGAGGTTATAATCCATCCTGTTTATATTATCTTCTTAATCCATTCCCCATCACATTCCCGTTGGGCCACTTTCCACACCCAAATTCTTCCCTATTTTCAATTTTTGTTTGTAGTAAGTACATCCCAAGCATTCTGGGATGTCCTCTCATGCTATTCCATGGAACTGTGTTTCCACACTTGTTGGCTTCCTTTGGACCCTTACTATCACACTGATATCTCTCAGGGGTTTCAAGATTTGAACACACAGAACTCCTGCTGGGGTCACACAACAGCCCTTCTACAAGTGGCATAATGCTCATTTTCACTATACAGCTCAGCATCATATTATCCTTAGCTGCTCCATAGCACATTAATCCTGGTGGATGAAACTCAGAGTAATCATCACCACATTGTACTTTTTCCTCTGTTGCACTCTGAATCCTGACATCTCTTATCTTGTATTCTATGCCAGGATTGTCCTTTCCCAGGTATATCATACCACATAGCTCTTGGCTGAGCTTGCATCCATCCACTGAAGCTACTAATCAACATGAGTACCTAATAATGGTCTCACTATCCTGTACAGTTTTCCTTATTTTTAATATTTTTATTAAGTTTATTCACTTCTCACATCAATTTTACTTTTTTATAGATATATAAAGAATGAGGCAGTTTTCTGCAATGATCCATGTGGCATATTACCTGATACTACACTATGGTCTGATAATACAAAGATTCAAAAGATTCAAAAAAGATTCAAAAGAAACTTTATTGTCATTTAGGAAACACAAGTGCTACCTAAATGAAATTTCAAGTGTCAGCTCTTTTACAGGGAAAGACAAATGCAAAAAGACATTACATGATAGGTATTAAAGAATAAATAATAATTATAGTACAAGTAGCTGATTTACATGCTTGTACACAATTTATATACACTGGACAACACTACTAGATGATTAACACATGAAAAGAATAGTACACTATACACAGAGGTGAGATTGGGTGATAATGCACATAAGGAAGTGATTGGAGTTGCACTTGAATAACAATATATTAATTTTTGTATGAAATAAATAAACAGAATTACTGTATGAAAAAAAGGAAAAAATGAGACCATAACAATCTATTATTGTTTTGATACATCCAGATTTACATCTGTATTGATGAGTCTTATTGCAGTTGGATAAAAACTGTTCATGAATCTGGAGGTCCTGCAGTGCATACTCCATAGCCTTCTACCAATTGGAAGTTCAGTGAACCAACCATACGCTGGATGAGAAGTGTCACTCAGTATTTTGTGGGACCTCTTTTTACATCTCAGTTCAAAGAGCTCCTGTAAGGAAGGAAGACTAGTGCCCGTGATCTTTTCTGTTGTTCTTATTATTCTTTGCAGCTTCTTCCTTTTGGCCAATGTGCTATTACCGAATCAGACAGTGCAATTGCTGATGATAATGCTCTTGATGGCTCCTCTGTAGAAAGTATTTAGAACATTCATAGAGAGCTTTGTTCTATGTTTCTAAGCCTTCTTAGAAGTGTACTGTTACCATTTTCACTGTATCTTTCAGCAACTTCTCTACACTCATTTTTCTGTCCTCATCCTTATGATTTTAGCATCTCTAATTGCCACTAGTGTGGTAAAAATGCCCTGTTGAAGTCCAGGTAGATCACCTCTTTCATAACATACTCAAAAAATGTAATTACATTCTGATAGAGGATTTCTTGGTCATGAATCCATGACAGATATTATTCACAGGTTGCTTCATTTCACAATTCTTGTTAGTTTTCTTTTCAGTATACTTTCAACTGTCTTACCTATATCTGCTATCAAATTAAGCTGTCTTTATTTCCCTGGTATATTCCATGATCTGTCATTGTTTGATTGACCATGGCTTGTCTTGATTATTCTGGGAAATTTCTATCCCACAAGGATATAGAGAATAGTCTCATAGCTCTATTAAGAGCGCAAAAACATCTACTGCAAATGCAACTACCTTTCTTAATAATCTGGGGCGGGTCCTCATCCAGCCCTGTGCTTTTTCCTCACATACTAATTTCAGTGATTTTTTCCAGCTCAGTCTCTCCCTACCCCATCTATATACCCGAATGCTTCATTATCCATCTTCCACTTCAAGTCTTGGATTTCCTACTCCATTTTAGATGTCTTTATGCATCCGGGCAGCTTCAGTGCTGACAGTAAGAAATCATTCCTTACCCATCATGCTTCATTGTCTAGTGTCTCCAGTATCTCTCATTCTAGGTGTGCTCCTACTGGTAGTCCTCTTTCATTTTGGCCTTTGTTAGCCTTACCATGTTTTCCCTTACCACACAGTAATTTTCCCAGATCGCTACTGTCCTTGCCTACCTTCTAAGTCACATTAGCTTCTTCTTTTCTGCCTACCATTTTCTCCATTCCACAAAATGACTCCTTAGTTTCTCCTCATAACTCATATATATTCCCTGTTCCCTCTTTCCATTTCTCATGGGAAGCCTTGATGTTCCTGGTGTCTTTTCATCATGCAGCTCTCATAAAACCTTTACTTTTATCCTTTTCTTCATAGCTATCATTATTGCAAGCCATACCATACAGTACCATAGTATTTGTCATACTGCAATACTCACTTTCAGCTACTTAGCCTGTGATGTTTCCCATAAATCACAACTAAGATTCTTCCGTTTGGGTCTTTTCCAACACCTCTTGAAGAGAATCCATTCTAACCTAATACTTTAATTATGTTAATCCCATGGGTTGGAATAATTCAGTCATACCTTTCCATGTCCCCAGCAGATCATATAACATTTATTTGGCATGTATTTGGTTGTTGATTGAATCTTAATGCTTGAAATGTTATCTTTCCCCCATTTCTTTATACTGTTAACCCCCAACGTTTTGCATTGTCTGTATTGTCTCATTCACTGCAGAAGTATTAAAAATGTTATGAGCTGTACTAAACTGCATTGCAAAACCTCAAACTAATATACTTGTTCTTGCTTATACATTTAAAAATCAGAATATTTTATGGGGAGTGGTCAAGATGGCTAACTAAGAACAGCAACTGGTAAAAGCTCTGTGACTGAAAACATTTCTCTATCAGAAAATATAATCAAAAAATTAAAATTTGGAGATACTTGTTAGATAATTTTATTCACTAATAGTTCAAGAAAAGATGTACAGCTTTATGTTCTTCAAAAGCTGCAATTTTCCTGTCAGAATTTCATCTGCTTGGTTAAGACAGAAAATGCTTCAACATAAGCCATTCAAGAAATGGTACTCAGGATTCTTGTGTAAAAAAAGACATACAGTCCCTAATATCTAGAATGCAGGATGTATTAAGTAAAATAGACAAACTGAATACCAATACAGACAGTTTCAAAGAGACCAGAAAGAATATGGAACCTTTAGAAATCCTTACGAAACAACAAAATGCACAAATCAGCTATATGGAAGAAGCTTTAAATAATCATGAAAGGAGAATAAATGAAAGTGAGTCTCAGACTGACTTTCTTGTAAAACAAAATAACTAGCTCGTAGATGAAGTTGACAATTTAGAAAATAGGCTGAGATGAAATAACATTAGAATTTATGGTATACCTGAAAAGTACAAGGGAAAAAATATAGTAAACTTCTTAACAACATGACTGCATAAAACATTAAATCGACGTGAAACTTTATCTTTTGGAATTGAAAGGGCACATAGATCCATGACAGCACCTCCAAAGAAGGAAAACTCACCATAACATTCAATTATAGTTGTTTATTTCTAGCTTAGAGAAAGATCAAATATTAAAAAAAGCATTGTCCAGCCCACCTATTAAAATAGGTAAACATGTGGTCAAATTTGACAATCACTCTTCCAGTAAAGTAATGAGTAAAAGGAAATTCCACTTACCACTGATCAAGGAACTTAAAAAGAACAACAGTAAAGCCATCTTGGTGTTTCCTACAAAGATCAAACTATCTCTTTCTGATGGAACTAAAATATTTGACACACTGGTGGATTCATCCACTTTCATCAACAAAAATAAAATATTTAATAAAATTGAAGAAATAGATTGGGAAAGTATATCCCAAGAGAGAGACAGAGAGAAAGAGAGAGAATGAGCCGAGTTCCTGAAAAACTCTTCTAAAATTTAAGAGCTTAAAAACAAGTGCCTTTTATTCTCTGATTGCTGGACTTGTATTTTCTGTAAAAATAGATTATCCTTTAAGTAAAAGATCTGTATAAGACTTTAAGCTTCAAAACATACGCACACATGTATTTATATTTTAAGCTAAAACATTTTTCATGATAAGGAATATAAATGGTTAGTTTTACTATACTTACAGTGAAATAATTAATACCTTCCATTTAACTAAACCTATCAATGTATTTCTAAATGTTCAAATACTTTCTCTAAGAGAATGTCATTAAATTAAAAGTATTAGAATTGGTAACGTCTAAGACTATATAAATTAAGCATTGTATTTTATTTGTTTAACTTTGCTGCGGTGGTGGTGCTGCGGTAGCGTTGTCGCCTCACAGTAAGACGTTGTCCTGTTCGATTCTCAGCTAAAGCATCTTCTGTGTGGAGACATGCGTGAATGGGCGTACCTTCATTGAAGGTTGTGCATCAGGGCTGGCAACTCGGTATGTAAAAATCTACTGCCAATCATTAGCAGACCGGAGTTCTGCTATGGCGACCCCTAACCGGGAAAAGCCGAAAGATACAACAACATTTTATTTGTTTAACTTTGCTTAGTACACGCATTGCTGGATTAACTGAATGCCAGATCAAAGTAATATGCTAATTAGAAGTGTTAATGTGCTGGTAATTTTTTTTTGTTCTTGTGTAACACAT
>NC_056746.1:242014715-242064715 GCF_019279795.1 Protopterus annectens
AGAGATCTCGTTTTTTTGAGGTGAAGCATGTCCATTAGTTCAGGGTTTGACATGGCCCTATAGGGCAGGCATAGGTCACCTCTGAGCAGACGGTAAGCGACTGAGAAGAGCTGGAGCTTTTTTAGTTGTGCTTCATAGGGTAATTGTTTAAGGCCCTTAATCCTCTTAGTGAGGTACTTCTGTGGTCTTTCTAGTTGTTGCAGGTGTCTAGTGAGATACATCCCAAATGGGGTATTGTACTCTATTATGGGCCTAATGAGTGAGGAGTAAAGGGGCACAATCACCTCCTTGGATCTGGATGAGAAACCCTTTGTGATCAGGTGTGCCATGTAGAAGGATTTCCTGACCATTTTGGCTATGTGGTTCTCAAAGGAGAGCATGCTATCTACTTGGGTACCCAGGTCCCTAATTACTTCTTCTGTACTTAGTGGATTCCCATCTATGTGGTAGTTTGTAGGTACTTTGTTTTTCCCAAATGGGATTACTATGCATTTTTTGGCATTTAGCTTGAGGCCGTGACTTTGACACCAGGTGTTTGTCTCTGAGAGACCCTTTTGCAGGATGTCTGTGTCAGCCGGAGAGTCAATTATTGCACCCAATTTATAGTCATCTGCGAACTTGGTTAACCACAGTCCCTCTGCATTTGCCTGTACTTCGGAGAAATATATACTGAACAGGAGGGGTCCCAGGACTGACCCCTGTGGGACTCTGCTTGTGACTGGTTTAGAGTCAGACATGGCACCTGCCACTCTTACCATGTGGGTTCTGTCTGAGAGCCAATTGGCAACCCATCTCGTGACATGGGGGTTGATATTTAAGCTGGTGAGTTTGTCTTTGATTCCTGAGTAGTGGGATGGTGTCAAACGCCTTAGCGAGGTCCAAATATGCTGTGTGGACCACCTTCTCTTTATCTATGGCATTGGTGACTGTTTTGAAGAAGTCAACCAAGTTCAGGAGGCAAGATCTGCCTTTAACAAAGCCGAACTGGGTGGGGTCCAGTGTCTGGAGGTTCCCAATGTCCCTGTTAATGAGCTCCATGACAATGCATTCCATTGCTTTGCAGACCAAGCTAGTCAAGCTTATAGGGCGATAGTTCCCAGGGCCAGTTGTGGCACCACCTTTGTGGAGTGGTACGACTGTTGCTGTACGCCATTCTTTGGGTACATAGCCTGTAGAGAGGCTGAGTTTGAATAGTGTTTTGAGATGGGGGGTTAGTTCATTTTGAAGTTCATGTAAGACACAACCTGGGATACCATCTGGTCCCATTGATGCTGTGTTTTTGGCCTTTGCAAGGGCTGTCTTTACTTGTGTGTCTGAGATATCTGTAGCGTCACATTCTACTGGGATGGGTGCTAGCCCCTTTGGTGGAGAGGAGGGTGTGAAGTTTGCACTGAACTTGTCAGCCAGGATGTTGGCAATGTCGGTTGGTTCAGTGTATTTATGGCCATTATGCACTAGCTCGGAGCATATCTGAGAGTTTGCCCCTAGACTCTTGACATAGTTAAAGAAGGCCTTGTGGTTATCCTTAGAGTCATTGGCTATTTTTCTTTTGAAGTTGGCCTTGGATGATTTAATGAGGGAGCACAGTTTTTTACCGATGTTAATCAGAGATGCCTTCTTATTTTGGGATTTTGTTCTATCTTGCAGGAGTTTCCTCCTTCTGTTGTAAAGTTTATTTATGGCCGGGGTCCACCAGACTGGCTTCCTCTTTTTTGAGGAGTTGGTCTTGGTTTTACTTGGGATGGCTCGGTCCATGCATTCTTGAAGGTGTTCATAGAATGCACTTGTAAAGGATTCTGCCGATGGGTCATCATTTTCCATTTGATTGGGAGCTTTAAAACTTCCTACCTCAGTCTTGAGGAGTGTTAAGTTGGCTTTAGAGAAGTTTTTTACCTTGATTTCCTTGACTGTGGGGGGGGGGGGGGGTCAGGATGTGGATGTCCAGTGTGATTAGTTTATGATCTGATCTTGCCAATGATGAGTTTACCTCAGGTGTGGAACATAGGTTCCCCATGTTGGTGATGACCAGGTCCAGTATGTTGTCACCTCTTGTGGGAGTGGTGACCAGCTGTTCCAGGGCGTTTGAGTTTATAAACTCAAGGAAGCATTGGGCTAGGGCGTTTGAGCTTGAGTAGTTTTCCCAGTCAATGTTTGGATAGTTGAAGTCACCCAGTAGCATGGTGTTGGATAGAATCTTCATACTTTCTAATGTTCTCAGGAATGCTGCGTGAGGGTCCTGAGACAAGGTGGGAGATCTGTAGCAAGCTATAAATTGAACAGTCAATTTACCCACTGTCAATTGCACATGGATGGTCTTAGATTCCGCGTGCTGTGCTACTAGCCTGGAGGTGTGGGTGTTCTTGACGAATATGGACACACCCTCTCCTTTTGTGTTCCGGTCCTGGTTTTGGGACCTAAAAGTATGGTACGAGTTATAGCCTGGTAGTGCTGGGGTGCTCTCTGGAGCCTTGAACCAGGTTTCTGTCACTGCACATACGTCGGTTTCTTCCATACTAAGGAGAGCCTCAAGTGCGTGCATTTTGAGGTTTAGACTTCTGGCATTGAGCAGCATTACCCTCAGTTTTTGTTTATTATTGTTGTTTATGGAGGCGAGTTTGTCTTTTGAGCCTTGCCTAAAAAGGCAGTATTGGGGCGGCAAGAGTCTTGGCCAGTATTCGAAAGCCCAAGGGTGACAGGTGCAAGCCGTACATGCATATGGCAGAAATGTGAATGTACAAAATCCTATATGATTTATTGATGCCCCACCACTGCACCAGTAATCAATGATCCTCAACCCATGCCACTGGCAACAGTAGAGGATGTTTACTGTGAGAATGACAAGTACACACACAATACTTCCAGATGCAGCTCTTTGCATCAAGTGTAGTTTCCCTTAAAAGCACACAGAGACCATAGTCAGTCTGGGGCTGGTTTCTCCCTCTTTCTCCAGATCCCCAGTAAGACTCCTCACTGGCACAGTTATAGAGTTGAGATTTCAGCTGAGTGACCAAGCCAAGATCTCCAGCACCCTCTCAGTCCAACCAGTGCTTCATGTGCCTGACCAAGTAGCTGGCACACACACACTCTTTAAGATTTGATTTACACACACACACACACACACACACACACACATATATATATATATATATATATATATATATATATATATATATATATATATATTTATTTATTATTATTTATTTTATTTTACATTTGTTGACCAGGATAGTCCGACTGGATACATGTCCATTTTCAGTGGAGGCCCGGGGAGAAAAGCTCCAACATAAATACATTAAAAAAATGTTACATATAGTAAAATATTTATAAGAAAACATTTACAGACTTGTTCAATCATGCTAGATATAGCTATAACAAATACAGAAATTCTATTACAGACTTTTCTTTTTACAGACTTGTTCAAACATGCTAGCTTAAGATACGACAAATACAGATTATGAGTTTAGTTTCTATCCATAAATCCTGTTGTGATTACAGGACCCATACCTCAGGTAAGCATTTACAAAATGATGTTGGTCATAATAAAGGCATCTATTTATAGTCAGATTCAGTCAACAAGTGTAGAGTTAGATCATTTCCATAATTAAAAGGTTTAGTTTCTCCACTAGAGTGAGACAGAGGATGTTAGTACCCTAGTTTAAAGGAAGGATCAGGGCTGGAGTATGGACATATCCAATGTGATTTGAAATGAAGTTTAAGACTGTTTTTTAATTGGGCTAACGAGGTCATAAGAGTAAGGTTGGGAGGGAGGGAGTTCCCTATTTTACCTATGGCATTAACGAATAGAGAATTACCAGCTGAATTATAGGATTTGATTGTTTGGACAAGCAGTCTATTTGACGAGCGTAGTGAGCCTAGATTGCTGTATGGGATGATTATATTTTTCAGTGCAGGGATGTTGCCTGGTTGTTTGAGAATTTTAAATGCTTCTGTAAGTTGGTTTAGCTGGAGGAGGCTTGGCAGTTCTATCAAACAAGGTTTTTTAAGTTAAGGCAGTGGTGTGTCCTATAGGGCATGCCAGTTGCAAATCTGGCAATATGATTATAGCAACTGGAGAGTTTGTTAAGTTCAAATTTGCTAAGGTTAGTAAGCATGGGAGAGGCATAAAGAAGGGTAGAGAGAAGATGAGAGTGGGCAATGGTTGCTCTAGCCATTGGAGTGACCCAAGTTTCTTGTTTATGGATTTAATGGTTTGGTTAACATGCATGTCAAATCTAAGATTGTTATCAATAGTTACTCCTAGTAGTTTTTATAGGGGTCTGGGGAGATGATTATGCCATTGTTAGATTTTACAGTAAAGGATGTTGTTGAGGATTTACGAGTGGGAGAGAAAAGTAGTAGTTTGGTTTAGTTTGGGTTTAAGATCAGGTGACAATAAGAGAGCTAGTTTTCAACTATGGTGAATATATACTGGGTTGTTGATAGTAGGTTTATTGGAGAGGTGTCTGAACGGGTCACCTTCAGATGCCCGAAATCGCATTTCACCGACACGGAATCCGACGGGTCGAAAACACTGACAATGCAGATGACTGACAAGGTGAGAACCCGACGGACTCGGTAAGTGTGCGATAGAGTGAGGGATTTAGTGTTAGGGAGTGGACAGGTAAGTGTGCGATAGTGAGGGACTGTGGGTTTAGGGGTGGGTTAAGTGAGTTAGGGTTAGGGTGCAGGTAGGGTGAGTGTGCGGTAGTGTCGGATCTTGGGGTTAGGGGTGGGTAAGTGAGTTAGGGTTAGGGTGCAGGTAGGGTGAGTGTGCGGTAGTGTCGGATCTTGGGGTTAGGGGTGGGTAAGTGAGTTAGGGTGCAGGTAGGGTGAGTGTGCGGTAGTGTCGGACCTTGGGGTTAGGGGTGGGTAAGTGAGTTAGGGTTAGGGTGCAGGTAGGGTAAGTGTGCGATAGTGTCGGACCTTAAGGTTAGGGTTTGGGTTAGGGATAGTGGATATGTTATGTAGTGTACTGTGTTGTTTACGTGTAGTGTGTTGGTGTAATGGTATTCGGTGTTTTGCATTGTCAGTATTTTTTGTTGTCGGTCTTTTGGTGTCGGTGATTTGTGTGTCGGCGGTTTGGCGTTTCGGGCATCTGAAGGTGATCCGTCTGAACATACCAGTGTGGAGTCATCTGCATATTGAATGCAGGTAGCATCTGGGATGGCTGTGTGGGGATCATTAATAAAGACTGAAAAGAGAAGAGGTCCTAATATTGAGCCTTGAGGAACTCCTATGGTATTAGGTAACAGGCAAGAGAGTGTATTCTGCCATAGTACTGCTTGTTGTCTACCAGTGAGGTAGACATGGAACCATTGGATAGCTTGGTTATCTAAGGATAAGGTTTTCAGAGTGTGGGTGAGTAGTTGATAGTTAACCATATGGAAAACTTTGGACAGGGCCAGAAAGAGGGCTGAAGATATTTTGTTGTTATTCCAATTTTGTTTAATTACATTGGTAAAAGAGAGGAGGGCAGTAGATGTACTGCGGTGGGGTCTAAAACCATGTTGTGAGTTGGTCAGGAGTTTATTCTGAATGAGATAGTATAGGAATTGTTTGTGCAAACACTTCTCCATGATTTTGGCAAGTGGTGACAATATGGCTATCCATAAACTACAGAAGTCTACTATAGCTAGATAGTTCTGTAAATGTGCTGCCTTTATGGAGTGGTATAACATAGGATATTTTCCAGATTGAGGGGATGGTGGCTTCTGTTATGGTTCTGTTGATTAAAATGGAGATGGTGTATGCTATAGCATCTGCAGCTTTTTGCAGGTATTCAGCTGGGAGAAGGTCGGCTGAGAGGGTAGTTGGCTTTAGTTTTTTCAGTAAGGATCATATGAGGGATGTAGAGACTGGTTGGAGGTTAAAAGAGAGTAGAGAGTTGGATATGGGATCATTAACTGTAGAGCCACTAGGAGATAATTGGCTGGCAATGGACTGGATAGTCTCTGTAAAGAAACTATTGAAGGTTTTTGCCACTTCTACAGAACTTTTATGATAGGACACTGCAGGGGTAGGAGTGGAGGACTGACTTGGGTGTTTATACCTGCCCAAAACTTTTGAGGGTTGTTTTGATGTTTCTGTTGTAGATAGCAATAATATATATTTTTTTTGTCAAGTATGATGGATTTTTTTTGTCTCATTCCTTAGCTGCTGGAAATTAATGTGGTCTAGGGGAGCTTTAGTAGTACGCCACTTGGTCCATGCTTTATTTCTGAGTATGGTTTTAGATTTAGAGTCTTTTAAAAGCCATGGGGCAATTTTTGTTTTAGTTCTAATTGACCGTTTCGGAGTATGAGAATCAAGTATGTTTAGGAATTTAGTATTAAACTATACTACTGCCTCATCAAGGGGAAGGTGTTTTAGATCTGACCAATTACATAATTTGAGTTCAGTTTAGAATTTTGTGAGGTTGAAATTCTTCTTGCATCTGACAGACCTGTAGGTGGGTTGATGGGTGCTGACTGCCTTGTATTTAGTTATGTATGTAATGAGGTGGTCATGAAGGTCATTGGGGAGGGTCCCTGACATGTACACATGGAGGTGACTATTGATAAGTATCCAGTCAAGGATACTCTCTTTTTGGTTAGGTTTACCTATTCTGGTGGAGGAATATATGGTCTGTGAAAATCCATGGAGGTTAATATGGGTGGAGGGAGTGTCTGATGAACATGAGTTCCAGTCAATATTAAAATCCCCCAGAACAATTGTTTCTTGAGGGTAGTTGGTAGATATCCAATTAAGAATGTCCTCCAGGGTGTCAGAGATGTTGCCGGGGGGGATGTAAATACCAATTATGTTTAAACTTTTGTGTATATTAAGTTGTAGTTTGGTAGACAGTATTTCAGCATTGGAGACATGGGGTGGTTGAATGGGGTCGACTGTAACGTTAAGTGTGCTTTTATATAGCACTGCTATCCCGCCTCCCTTTCTATTAGTACAATCAGCCCTGAGTATATTGTACCCAGGTGGCAAGATCTCATTATCTGTGGTTGATGGCTTTAGCCATGTTTCTGTTAGACACAGTATATTAGGGAGGACAACTGCTAATAATGCATGTAGGGTTATGTACCTTGTTGTTTAGGCTTCTTATATTTAGATAGCAGGTCAGGAGGGAGTTAGATGACCTGTGCATAGATAGTGGACTAGTAGTGCCTGGGGCAGAGGATGGTCCTGGGGTAGGGTGGATGTCTCCATCCCTTGTTAGATTTTTTCATATGTTAGCTAATAACTTCATGAATTTATATAATAGCTTTTGGTAGTATTTGGATTTAGGGGGAACTTGTTTTGACTTATTAAGATTAAGGTTGCTTGGGGTTGTTGTGTTAGCAGTTGGATAGTAAGTGGAGTGTTCGGAAATTGATGGGGCTAAGGGGGTGCTGGTTTGGTATTTAGGGTAGTGGAACCATAAGCATTGCTGGTTTTCATAAATGCTAAGGAGGTATGGTATTATTATAAGTGGTAGGATGAGAGATAGGGTCTTGAGTTTTACAGTTAAAATAGTGGGTGAGAAAGTAGTCATTGCCATAAAGGGATATTACTGGTATAACTGGTTCATAGGTTCATAGGCTCATAGGTTCATACTAGGCTATCTGCCCTGGGGCATTTATAAGCCTAGCCCAATTGTGTTTGGCTTACGCCACCCCTTGATTTGAATATACTGTGCCCTTTTTAAAGTTTAGTTGACTGTGCCTCTGTCTAATAGTGACACGGAAGTAATCCCCGGGACAAACCTACGATCCCCCATCCACTCATCAAGATTCTTCTTGAAGAGAGTCAGTGAGGTGCTCTGCCTAACATGAATTGGAATTCTATTCCAGAGTGAAGGGAGCCTCTGGGTTATGAATCTGTCCCTCCAGCATGTTCTATTTATTTCTGTGCTGAGGTTCAAGTCCCTCGAGCGCGTGGCTCTAAGGGATTTAGATTTACTGAGGTGGAGCATGTCCATTAATTCTGGGTTGGACATAGCATTATATGTCAGGCATAGATTTCCTCGAAGCAGGCGGTATGCAACTGAGTAGAGTTGGAGTTTTTTTAACCGAGCAGCATATGGCATCTGTTTGAGTCCCTTGATCCTCCTGGTGAGGTACTTTTGGGGTCTTTCTAATTGCTGCAGGTGTCGGGTAAGGTACATCCCAAAGGAGGCATTGTATTTTATGATGGGCCTGATGAGGGATGAATAAAGGGGCATGATTACCTCTCTTGATATAGATGTGAATCCTTTCATGATGAGGTGGGCTATGTAGAAGGTCTTTCTGACCACTTTGGCAATGTGGTTGTCAAAGGAGAGATTGCTATCAACTTGGGTCCCTAGATCCCTAATTACTTTCTCTGTACTTAATGGGTTACCACCTATGTGGTAATTTGTGGGCACATTGTTTTTGCCAAAGGGTATGACTATACACTTTTTGGCATTTAGCTTTAGACCATGGCTCTGGCACCAGTTATCCGTCTCTGCGAGACCTTTTTGGAGGATGTTTGTGTCAGCTGGAGAGTCGATTATGGCACCCAGTTTGCAGTCATCTGCGAACTTGGTGAGCCATAGTCCTCCCACGTTGGCCTGTACCTCAGAAAAGTAAATACCGAACAAGAGAGGTCCCAGGACAGAACCTTGTGGGATGCCACTTGTGACCGGTTTCGAGTCTGACATGGCTCCAGCAACTCTGACTCTGTGGGTTTTGTCTTTGAGCCAGTTTACGACCCATCTTATGACATAGGAGTTTATATTTAGGCTGGATAGCTTATCTATGATGCCCGAGTGGGGTATTGTGTCAAATGCCTTTGCGAGGTCCAGATAGGCTGTGTGGACTACCTTCCCTTCATCTATGGCCTTGGTGACTGTATCGAAGAAGTCGACCAGGTTCAAAAGGCAGGATCTGTCCTTGACAAAGCCAAATTGGGTAGGATCTCGTGTCTGTAGGTTCCCAATGTCTTTGTTTATGAGTTCCATGATGATCCTCTCCATAGCCTTGCAGACTAGGCTAGTCAGGCTTATGGGGCGATAGTTTCCAGGGTCCACAGAGGTGCCACCTTTGTGGAGTGGGACCACTGTTGCTGTACGCCATTCTTTGGGCACATATCCTGTAGTGAGGCTGAGATTGTGCAGCAGTTTTACTTAAGGGATTAGTTCTTCTTGGAGTTCATGTAGGACGCAACCCGGGACACCATCTGGTCCCATGGAAGCAGTGTTTTTTGCTTTGGAGAGGGCGGCCTTCACCTGGGCATCAGAGATGTTTGGGAGGCTGCACTC
Organism: Protopterus annectens; assembly: GCF_019279795.1. Taxonomy (NCBI): domain Eukaryota; kingdom Metazoa; phylum Chordata; order Ceratodontiformes; family Protopteridae; genus Protopterus; species Protopterus annectens. The sequence continues at coordinate 242,023,969 of NC_056746.1, forward strand.
TATTGGGATAGATACTTGCTCTTTTGGGGGGGAGGGGGTGGAGAAGTTTGCACTGAACCTGTCTGCCAGGATATTGGCGATGTCTGTGGGTTCAGTGTATTTTTTGTCATTTAGAATCAACTCAGAACAAGTCTGGGAGTTGCATCCCAGGTTCCTAACATAACTGAAAAAAGCCTTATGATTGTCTTTAGTGTCCTGTGCAATTTTTCTCTCGAAGCTGGCCTTGGAGGATTTTATGAGGGATCTTAATTTTTTGCTAGTACTGATCAGAGATGCCTTCCCTTTTAGGGATTTTGCTCTATCATGTAGTATCTTCCTCCTTCTGTTGTACAGTTTATTTATGGCTGGGGTCCACCAGACTGGACGCCTGCCTTTGGATGATTGGGTCTTGATTTTGTTTGGGATAGCATGATCCATGCATTCCTGGAAATGTCCGTAGAATGCGTTTATATGGGATTCTGCAGTTTGGGCCGTAGTTTCCACTGGCCCTGGGGCCTTGAAGGATTCCACTTCATTTTTGAGAAGTGTGAAGTTCGCTTTTGAGAAGTTTTTCACTGTGGTTTTCTGGGCTGGGGTAGGGTTGGGATGTGGATATCCAGTGAAATTAATTTATGGTCTGATCTTACCAATGAGGGATATACTTCTGGTATGGAGTATAGAGTCCCCATGTTGGTAATGATCAGGTCTAGTATGTTTTCCCCTCTTGTGGGAGTGGTGACTAGTTGCTCCATAGCATTTCAGTTTATAAATTCCAGGAACCTTTGGGCTAAGGTGCTGGGGCTTGAGTAATGCTCCCAGTCTATGTTTGGGTAGTTGAAGTCGCCCAATATAATGGTGTTTGGAGAGATCTTCATGTTCTCCAATGTTTTCAGGAAAGCCGAGTGGGATTCCTGACTTTGAGAGGGTGGTCTGTATGATGCTATAAACTGAAAAGCAGTCTTGCCCATTGTCAGTTGCACATGGATGGTCTCCGATACTTCGTGCAATGCCACTAACCTGGAGGTGTGGATATCCTTGATAAATATGGAAACTCCCCCTCCTTTTGTGGTTCGGTCCGGGTTTTGGGGCCAAAAAGCATGATATGAGGTATAACCTGGTAGTGCTGGGGTGCTCTCTGGAGCCTTGAACCAGGTTTCTGTCACTGCACAGATATCGATGTTCTCCATACTGAGGAGAGCTTCGAGTGCATGCATCTTGAGGTTAAGACTTCTAGCATTTAGCAGCATTACCCTTAGTTTCTTGTTCCTTGTGCTGTCTATGGAGGTGGGTTTGACTTTTGAGCCTTGCCTAAAAAAGGCACTATGGGGGTGGCAAGAGCCTTTGCCAATATCCGGAAGCCCAGGGGTGACAGGTGCAAGCCGACCCTAGCGAAGCAATGTGGCTTGTCGAGCATGTCATCCCAGGCTGACAGACACTGGATCCCCTTTGAATGACACCAAAATTTTAGCCAATTGTTAAAATCGATCATTTTGTCTTTATACTGTGGCATCATTCTAGGTGAGGGTAAGATGCTGCTCAAGGTCAGGGTCATACCGGCCTGGGCTACATGATCAGAGAGCTCCTCTATGTCTCTTTTCATGTAGTCGAGGGAGGTACGTCTCAGGTCATTCACGCCAGCATGTACAATGACTGAGCCATATTTGTATTTGCTTTGGAGTGACCTGAGTGCTTGCATTATGTGGCGGATCCTAGCGCCCGACAGGCAGCTCACTGTGACCTTCTCTTTATTAAGCCTGGTGAGCGGGACGTCAGTGTGTCTGACAATAGAGTCACCTATTACAAGAGTATCAGGTGTGTTATTCAGCCTTAAGGGCTGTGACTGCTTGGCACACTGACTTTGTGTGCTATGTGTTGTACGTGTTTTGTTTTGGGATAGCGTTTGCTTGGATGTCTGCTTTGGAGGTCTCTGTTGCTTAGGTAGATTTTTATTTAGAGCCTCTGAGTATGTTTTTGTGTTTTTATGTGTTTGGTTCGCTGTTGTGGTGGGACTATGTGATAATGGAATTGTGTTGTGTGAGGTTACCTTCTCCTCCTGACTGGTTACACCAGTTTTGAGATTAGAGAGCTCAGCCTCCGGTTTGGCTATATGGTTGCATCTCTCACATATATTTGAACCTGTTTGGAGGAGGAGAGGGTTGTCCGTGTACATGAGACAGTTGTAACATTGCCTCAAAATTCCCAGATTCACCAGCTGGACCGGAGAGGAAACCATTGACTGACCTTTGGACATGCTAGAGTAATATAGGGAACTGAATTAAAATGGACCAATAGGGGACAAGGTAATAGTAGAGAGTATACGAGTAAGTAGTGCTTATGGTTTATTAGTGCTAACTTGTAAAATTACTTATTTGGACCAGTGAGGGGCCTTAGAATGAGAATATGTTGTTTAATTTGAGAGATAGTGGTAAATAGTGGGAGGAGCAAGGGGGACTGATATTTAGGCAATGTCTTGGTTGGGCTAGGATAAGGAAGGGGTGTGGTTCTATTATTATAAATGTAGCAGTACTGGGGGTGGGTAGTATTTGGGGGCAGGGTGGGACACGTAGCAAGCCCGAGCACAACGAGGGCGAGTGGAGTGGGGCTATACCAACATCAAAAACTTTCCAAGGGCCGGTGAATACAAAGCAAGTATTTTAGTGGAAATTGCAATGCTTATATGTGGTTCACCAAGCATTTAATTATTCCATCTACCTACAGTTAAGGTAATGGGCTATTTACGCCACTGCTGTCTAGGAGTGTTGTTCTAATCAGTGGGATTAAGTGGTAAACTACCATGCTGTAAACCCAGTACGCTTGCTTTATATTTTTTAATTTAAAGTACCTAAGGATTAACCTTGGCAGACTTTACTGATTTGGAGTGGCAGGGATAGCTTTAGCTTGTCTGTACACTCGCGGAGGGAACAGCAACCTTCTGCATAGCAGATTTTCAAAGTTGTAGCCAAGTGGGTAGTTTAGAGATAGAACCCTATTTTAAAGCAGCCGACTGGGTCCAAAAGTGCATTTATTAATTATTTAAAAGTCACGGTAGCTTTTGGCTAGTTTTTGATGAATTTTTAGGTATTAGTAGGTACAGAGCTATTACAATAGTTTGGCTATTTGATAGGCAAACTAGGAACTTAGGTATCCATTGTAAGTTGTGTTTTTTAGTAATATATACAGTTACAGTTATAGTTTTGTTTTCATTTTTGTTAATTATGAGTTTTAGCAATTTATTTTTAGAAAGGAAGAATTCAAAAAATGTGAAATGTTAAGATAGTGTTGGAGGAATGCATTTGAGTTTTATATACAATTAAATGAATACGGTAGATAAATGTGTTATATTATCTTTTAAAATAAATATTTATAAATACACAGTATGGATAGCTTTAATCTATTATCTAGTAATATAAATGGATTAAATAATAGCAACAAAAAGAATATTTCATTAGCGTTACAGTCTACTTTTTACTGTTAAGATATGATGAATTAGAATACGTCTATGTGGCATAATGTTGTATTCTAAATATCATACATGAGATGTTAACTTCAATAGGTAAAAAAAGAAATAAGAAACATCTTCTTGTGCAAAATTCTGTATGACTACAGGTGTGTAAGACAATGGTTTGCAGTAGACAGTGTGACTAGCTTTTCCTAGCAGTGAGTGTAGTTATATAGCTATCATGAGCCAAAAGAAGAATTGATCTACCTAAATTACAAGATGTAAATGACTTGAAGTCTATACATGCTTTAATATCGATTGTCAATGTCAATTAAAGCTATAATTGAACTAGAAGCTATGTGACTGAATACTATACCCCTAAACAGGCCTGTCAAATTTCTTGCAAGAATAAATCAAGCATTTGGTTGCATTATAGGCCGAGTCTATGAAGACAAAATTGTAGAAAATGTTCAACTTGTACATATAACCTTAACTATTATAACAATATGATATTTGGTTGAATTTTATCAAAGGATATAATAACTGAGCTAGGATGTGTAGCACTTTATGCATCATTACCGCTGCTAGGCAGACAGCAAGTCTCACAGATAGGCATATGTTTCATATTTATATATTTATTATTTATTTATTTTATTTTACATTTGTTTACCGGGGAGGTCCAACTAGACAGAGCTATCTGTTTTCAGTGGAGGCCCGGGGAGAAAAGCTCCAGAACAATTGCTAACATACAATACATAAAATATTTAAATGAGCATTGTGGTTTACACATACAGTTATAAAATATAGCAGATTATAACATATGATTGCATAAGATATTTACATAAGCATAGTGGTTTAGACATACAATTAAAAGTATAGCAGATAGTATCATATGATTGTTGTTCATACAGTATGTTTAGTAGAGATAACAATCATATAAATCGTATATGCTTTAATATGGTATTTTGAATCTGCTTGTAGTGTGTGAGCAAGGCTAAGAGCATTTATTCTCATGGTCTGCTTGCTAAATATTTATCAGGATTTCAAAACCATCTCGTTTACCTCTCAGTTGATTTCTGGATGAATTTAAGTAAATTGCAATTCATCTAGGAAGGTGACAAAATGACAAAGTATTATGTAAATTGTATGTGAGCAAAGCCTTAGATCTCACTTTGCTTTCAAGGTAAGTATCCATAAGCTGGAAGGCCATGGTTTTTTAATGGACAGCATGAATTTCTATATTTATATGTCATTTCTATAAATTAAAGTAAGAGGAAGTTGGAGTGGAACTATTTTGAAAAGGTACAAGGAAAAAAATGATATTTATTTTAACCACAATTACTTTCTGTATCAATAATAGTTTTGCCTAGAGCTTGAATGAGTTTGACATTGGAGTTTGCAAATTGGCAATATTTAGTGGGGCATTTTATAACTGCTCAGTGAATCTAGATAATCAGCATTTCTTTTGCATAGCAGGTACTGTTTTATTTGCCTTTTGCTTCATCCTTAAAAACGTGAATTTATAATTTTTCTGATTTGATTGAATAGCCGTAGATGTTTGAGTTTATTAAAATATGTGCATAAATACATGGGATATCTTATAAAACAGCTTATCAATCACATACAGTCATGCTATGTTCTAATTTTGAAGGTTTTGTATATTGCATGAGGTTCATCATAAGGGCCTTTGCAGCAGATGGGAATTCCCTCATTGAGGCAGGAAAAGACAAGCAGCAAATTATTTCCAAATTACTATTGCTAGAGCATCTGAGAAAAGGTCAAGTGTCAGGCAGATGCCTTTGTCATCACTGAGCGTATTGTGTAGAGAGACTCTGTCTAACACAAGTAGGATCAATATAGGAGCATCTCGGGATTGGATGATGGATGTCAGGATATCTGAGATATTTCATGTGTTTGATTATAAGGCAGTTACACAAAAGAATGAATCATTTAATTTCATTGCTACAGGCCATACACAAGTATTTGCAGGACAAAACTATATCAGATCAGGTGTCCCTATCTCTAAGAAGGAAAAAGTTGTTCTTTCTCCCCTCCAGTCTCAGGAAGTTTTGAGAAGGAAGAGTTGTTGGTGTATTCTGATCAGAATGGGTCTATTATTAGATTAGATACAGATTATGGAAATAAGGGCACTTTATCTTTATTTTTAATTTTACTATATTTATTAAACTCATTACACATAAATGTCTCATCTTTTAAGGATATTATTAATAAATTGTCCATTAAAAATTGTGAAATTATTAAAAATTGCTCCAAATGCCTCACAGCTGAAGTGTTGCCACCAGGAAAATATGTATGCCTCAAAAGATTATTACAAATAAAATTGAGTTAGAATGTCTTCTGGCATCCTAAACATATGATTAAGACTTTCCTAACACCAGATCCAAAGGTCAGTTGCACTTTGTAGTTGTTAATGCTAAGGAGACTTGCAATGGCCCTGGGAGTTAAATCTCACACTGAAATATACTGAAGAAGAGGTGTGAATATAACATGACCTGAAATATACTGAAGAAGAGGTGTGAATATAACATGGCCTGAAATATACTGAAGAAGAGTTGTGAATATAACATGGTCTGAAATATACTAAAGAAGAGGTGTGAATATAACATGGCCTCAAATATACTGAAGAAGAGGTGTGAATATAACATGGCCTGAAATATACTGAAGAAGAGGTGTGAATGTAACATGGCATGAAATATACTGAAGAAGAGGTGTGAATATAACATGGCCATCAACTATTCATGAATGAGGAGCAAAACCAGGAAGTCAATTTTAACGAATTATGCATGAAATTATATGATCCTTACTGACTGGTTCTTTGATAATTCTTTTCATGCTAGTACAGAACTTCTGAAATACAAAAGCCAACCTCCCTAGGGAGTCTTGAACATGTTGCAAGAAAGTCTGAGGAGAACTTGAAGTGTTACGTATTAATGAGGTTAGTATAGTAAATATGCTTATTGTTATCACATAATGCAAAATATATATATTGTTCAATATCATTTGATCAAAAACACAACATTTTGAAACACAAAGGGTCAAAAACTAAAAACACAGAAAATGGAATTTGCCTTTTCCAACTGTTGTGCAATCCCTGAGTTTGTATATGTGTGTGTGTGTGTGTGTGTGTGTGTGTGTGTGTGTGTGTGTGTAAATGTGTTGTGCGAACCTTTTGCTTGTATATATAATCAGCAGGGGGAGGGGGCAAAGCCATCCACAATGGAGTGAATGAGGGCTTGCTGCTATTCGGTTAACAGGTTTTTGATATTTTGAATTTTCAACATTTTTTTTGTTTTTGATCAAATGACAAAGAATCATGTTGCAAACCAGTACTAAAAGAATGACATACCAATCCAAAGCTTGATGAAACCGTATGTGTGTGAGTTTGTGAGAATGTTGATTCTCTGTAAGACATTTTTTTTTTCACAAGGATACCTAAAGCATTGCTTTTGAATAAGGTTTAAATATTTTTGTGTGTGTGTGTTTTGAATAAAGCTTAATATGACATAATCTAAAATTTTCTTCTCTAGTGAAATGCTAAACAGATATGAAAAGAAGGGGACTATATTATATAGACGAACAATTAAAATCTCAACTTACCTTTCATTGACCCTTATATGTCGAAGATGCACATCGTCGAATGGCCAAATCATCTATTTCTTTCTAAGGGAAAGAAATTGGAAGCCCAACCACACACAAAATGACAACAAACACTATGAAAGTGGGGGGCTTTGCCCCCACACCCCCCATTGTAGGGGGCTGTGCCCCCCCACACCCGCCTATCTAAATATACTAACTCCAAGATCACACTGCAGTCGGGAAAAGGGTGGAGTTAAAAGAATGGCCAACTGATTTCTTTTCTTTAGAAAGAAATCGATGACTTGGCCGTTCGACGATGTGCAGCTTTGACATATACAGGTCGATGAAAGGTAAGTCAAGATTTTAATTGTTCGTCTATATGATATAGACCCAAAAAGAAGCATCCTATGAAAATCTCTTTGTCACTCTATACCATCATTGGACTGACATGCACATTAAATGTGTATTGTTCATTTAATAATGTGAACTCTACCCTTTTAAAGCTGTCAAGGTACGCTGGTTCTTCAAGTGAGAAGAAATAAAATCATTTTTATATTTATTTGAATATGAAACTATCCCTTGCATTATGTCTAGGCACAGACAACTATGGAATTACTAACTGTGAAATGGAACATTTTTTAGCATTTGTTTATCGGGAAAGTCCGATTTAGAAAGAAGACAATTTTCAGCAGAGGCCAGGGGAGAAATGCTCCAGATGCATGTCTTTGTAACGTGGGAGGAAAAACACACAGACATACAGACACTGCATAGAAGGAACCCCAGCCGAGAATTGAACTAGAGAACCTTGTGCTGTGAAGTGACATTGTTACCGCTGTGCCATTCAAGATGATGTGGGAATCCATATTTTAACAGAAGCACTGAGTTTAGTTTACTCCTAGACCCAACAAAATTTGTGAGGACAGCAACATTATTGTATCTATTAGAAATAAATCTAGAAAGACAGCCGAAGCTCATTTTAAAAATGCAGATGTCAAATAACAAATTCAACTTCAAGGAAATAAAAAGCAAAATAAAAAATAATTACCAGATTAAAATATTTACAATTACAGTAATAATAGGATGGTACATATGTCTGTCTCACACACACACACACACACACACACACACACACACACACACACACACACACACACACACACACACACGAGACAGTAAAAGAAATACAAAGAATGAGATGTCCAACAATGGAATCCCTTTGTTGCTATCGTTAGATGTAAATTATGACAATGTTTGATCATAGGATCATAGGATCATAGGAGGTTACTAGGCTAATGACCCTAGGGGCCTTACAATCCAACCCAAATTTTACCTTCATTTCCACGATCAGCACCTATCACCCCTGTCCAAGAGAGACATAGGTGGAACCCTTGGGGTGAATTTATTGTTACTCATCCAGTCACCCAGACTGAGTTTGAAGACGGCCAATAAGGTTTTCTGCTTGACATGAGGCAGGTGTCTGTTCCAAAGGTGTGGTAACCTCTGGCAGACAAATCTGTCTTCCCAGTAGGTTCTACTAATGTCACATACCAGGTTAAGGTCTTTAGAGCGAGTAACCCGTGCACCATTTGACTTGCGGATATGCAGCATTTCCAATAAAGCAGGGTCAAAGATTACCTTATATGCAATGCAGAGATCACCTCTGAGCAATCTGCATGAAACAGATTAAAGTGACAGTGATTGCAGGCAGTCCTCATAGGACAGATGCTGAAGACGTTCCTTTTGAGGAACCTTTGTGATCTCTCCAATTGCTGCAGGTGCTTGGAAAGGTACATACCAAAAGGGGCATTGTACTCAATTATTGGCCTAATGAGGGAAGAGTACAGGGAGGTATCTAGAGGCTATGCCCTTACTTATGAGATGAGCAGTATACAATGCCCTTCTTACCACTGTGGAGACATGGTTATCACAGATAAGGTTGCTGTCAACCTGTGTACCGAGGTGTCTCACCACTGAGTCTGTACTTAGGGTGTTGTTGTTGATGTGGTAGTTATCAGGAACATCGCTCTTACCAAAAGGGATGATAATACATTTTTTTCCATTGAGTTTAAGGCCATGACTTTGGCACCAATCATTTGTTAGTGTAAGACCCTATTGCAGGATTTTGACATCATTTGGAGATTCTATGACCACTCCCAGTTTGCAGTCATCAGCAAACTTTGTCAGCCACGGACCTTTAGTTTTAGCTTGCATTTCGTAGAAATAGATTACAAACAGTAGAGGTCCCAGAACTGATCTTTGTGGCATACCGCTGGTTACAGGTCTATTGTTGGAGGTGGATTCCCCTATTTTGTCTATATGGGTTCTATGAGTGAGCTATTTAGCAACCCATCTAATGATATATGGGTTGATACCTAGCTGGATGAGTTTTTCAATTATGCCTGAGTGGGGGATAGTGCAAAAGTCTTGGCTAAGTCTAGGTAGGCTGTATGCACAGATTTCCCCTCATCAAGGGCCTTGGTGCCTGTCTCAAATATGTCCATCAGGTATAACAGGCATGATCTCCCTTTGACAAATCCAAATTGAGTAGGGTCAAGTGTTTGGAGATTTCCAATATCTTTATTGATAAGGTCCATGATGATTCTATCCATGGGCTTGCAGATAAGGCTAGTCAGGCTAATAGGTCTATAGTTCCTGGGGTCAGTGGAAGCACCACCTTTGTGCAAGGGAATAACAGTGGCCTTTTTCCATTCAGCTGGGGTGAAGCCAGTGCTTAGACAATGATTGAAAAAAGTACCCAATGGCATTGCTAATTCTTGTTTCAGCCCATGTAGGATGCAGCCTGAGATATTATCAGGTCCCATAGATGCTGTGTTTTTGACCTTAAAGAGGGCATTCACAACCTGGTCTTTAGATATACAAGGTAGGGGACAGGTGGTAGTGATGTCTTGGAATAAGTGTGGTGGAGACAGGGGAGTGGAGTTTTCATAGAACCTCTTGGCTAACGGGTTAGCAATGTCCACAGGCTTGGTATATGTGGTATCATTAACTACCAGTTCAGCACAAATCTGGGCCTATCGTTTTAGGATATGGATGTAACTAAGGAATGCCTTATAGTAAGGAAGCTAATTTGGATTCGTAGTTTTCTTTGGAGCACTTCACAAGAGGTCTTATTTGCTTGTTCAAGCTAAGGAGGGAGTATTTCCAGTTTAGGGCCTGCTCCCTCTTACTCTTAGACAGCAATTTCTTCCTCTTATTGTAAAGCGTCTTAATGGCAGTTGTCCACCAGGTAGGTGTGCTCTTCTTTGATTGGAACTTGTTTTGGTCCTATCAGGTATGGCCGAGTCAATGCAGTTCTTCAGGTGTTTGTGTAAAGCATTTGTGTAGAACTTGGGGTAGTTGTCAGTGCCATATTCTCAACCTCTCAGCGCAGTAAATCTGGACAAAGCCATAAATAATGGGGGGGGGGGGCTAAAAATCGGGACACTTTTTAAATATCGCTCTTACAAACTTAGAAAATTAGTAAAAGAATGGATTTTCCATAGCAAGAATTTTTTGAAGAGTACGGACTCTGAAACTCAAATGTTTGTCATTATTTTCTGACTTTAACCTTGAATGACTTGTTTATGATTTACCAGAAAACCACAATTTTATGAGAAACAGATCAAAAATATGAAGCAAAAATCTGGACATTCTGCAAAACTCTGTAAAGTTGAGAGGTATAGACTCAGTTCCATCTGAGGGGGGAGGTGCAGTGAAGCTATTTATACCTTCCCATAAGAGGTTATAATCTACTCTGGAGAAGTTTTAAGTTGGTGCTAAGGAGGGGGTCAGGTGTGATAGTTGCTTAGAATAACACTGATTTGTGGTCAGATTTCACCAGGGAAGACCTCACAGTGGGGGTGCTACAGTGGTCCCCCATGTTGGTAAGCACCAGATCCAGGATGTTGGTACCCCTTGTGGGGGTGTCAACAAGCTGGTCCAGGGCATTGGAGTTAATGAAGTCGAGGAACCTTTGGGCAGTGAGTTTACACATGAGTAATTTCCCCAGTCAATGGATGGATAGTTAAAGTAGTCCAAAACCATGGTGTTCAGATATATCTGGATAGACAAGTAGATCCAAATAGGCAGAGTGGGTATCCTGATTCATGATGGGGGACCTGTAGCTGGCCATGACTTGAACAGGTGTCCTGCCAACAGTTAACTGCACCAGAAGTATATCCAGTGAATCATGCTGTCTAACCAATCTGGAGGTGTATTTATCTTTAATGAATATTGATACACAGCCTCCTTTAGTTTTCATGCCGTCAGTTTGTGATCTGCAAGTGTGGAAGGAGGTGTAACTCATTATGGCTGGGGTGCTCACCACAGCCTTGAACCAGGTCCTTGTGACTGCACAAATGTCTATGCCTTCCAAGGTGAAGACTGCTTCCAGTGAATGCAGTTTCATGTTAAGACTCCTAGCGTTTAGTAGCAAAACCTTGAGGTTGTTTTTAGATGGATTTTTTTACATCGGGAATTTTGTCCTTGAGACACTGTCTAAAAAGGGCACTATAGGGGTGGCAAGAGCCTTGGCCAGTGACCAAAATCTCAGGGGTGACAGATGAAGACCATGTCTGGCAAAGCATCTAGGTCTGTCAATAATGTCATCCCAGGCTAACAGATACTGTATCCCCTTGGAATGACACCAGAAACTAAGCCAATTATTAAAGTCAATAATTTTTCTGTTTGTACTGAGGAATCATCCTAGGTGAAGGTAAAATGTTGCTTAAGCCTAGGGACATACCAGCCTGAAACACATAGTCCAAGAGTTCAATCATGTCTCTCTTCATATAGTCCAGAGAGGTATGTTTCAAGTCATTCACACCAACATGGGCTATGACAGAGTCATAACAGTACCTGTTGTTGAGAGACTTGAGTGCATGTGTGATATGGCGGATCCTGGCACCTGACAGACAGCTGACCATGACCGTCTCCTTATCCAGCCTGGTGAGACAGACATCTATGTGTCTCACGATGGAATCTCTACATATTGGGAAAATAGATGATAAGGCATAACAATAATGACAAATCAGTCAATGTAACTAAAGAGGAGGTAAAATAACTAAAAAGAGTATATGAAATATATAATTCACTCTCCACAGCTAAAGACAATTTTCAGGATGTTATACATAGACTAAACTTACATTTTGAGGCAAAGTGCAACATGCAAATTAAAATCTATAAATTTGTGTCAAAGTATAAAAAAATGCAACAGGCCACACACAAGTATTCAAATGTATCAAGTTGAGACAACTTGCCTAAAACTGTGAGGTGAACACATAGAAGGTTCATAGGTTCATAAGTTCATAGGTAGGTACTAGGCTATCTGCCCAAGGGCATTTATAAGCCTAGCCAGAGTGTGTCAGCCTTCACCGGCCCATTGATTAATTAACTGAGCCTCTGTGTATTTCCTGTTACCCATCCACTCGTCAAGGTTTCTCTTAAAGAGTGTTAGTGAGGGGCTCTGCCTAATGTAGTTAGAAATTTTGTCCCAAAGCATGGGGAGTCTCTGTGACAGGAATCTATCCCTCCAGCATGTTCTATTTATTGTTGTGGCAAGGTTTAGCTCACTAGAGCAAGTGGCTCACAGTGACTTGGATTTCTTTAGGTGGAGCATGTCCATCAATTCTGAGTTGGACATGGCTTTGTAAGTCAGGCAGAGATCACCTCTGAGTAAGCGATATGCCACTGACTACAGCTGGAGTTTTTCCAGTCAGGCTGCATAGGACATATGTTTGAGGCCAGTAAATCCTCTTGGTGAGGTACTTTTGTGGTCTTTCCAGCTGTTGGAAGTGTCTTATGAGGTACATCCCAAATGGGGCATTGTACTCTATGATGGGTCTGATGAGTGATGAGTAGAGGGGCACTATAACCTCTTTATTTCTAGATGCAAACCCTTTAGTAATTAGATGGGCTACATAGAAGGATTTCCTAACTACTTTGGCAATATGATTGGCAAAGGAGAGATTACTATCTACCTGGGTCCCCAGATCTCTTATTACCTCTTCTGTATTAAAGAGGCTGCCACATATGTGGTAATTCATGCGTGTTTTGTTTTTCCCAAATGGGATGACTACACATTTTTTGGCATTTAGCTTGAGACCATGACTTTGACACCAGGTGTCCGTCTCAGTAAGGCCCTTTTGGAGAATGTCCCTGTCAGCTGGAGAGTCAATTATGGCTACCAGTTTGCAGTCATCGGCGAACTTGGTTAACCATAGTCCTCCTGTGTTTGCCTGTACTTCTGAGAAGTATATACTGAACAGTAGGGGTCCCAGGACCGAGCCTTGTGGGACACCACTTGTGACTGAGTTTAGAGTCGGACCTGGAGCCCGCTATTCTTACCGTGTGAGTTCTGTCTGTAAGCCAATTGGCAACCCATCTTGTGACGTAGGGGTTTATGTTCAGGCTGGTGAGTTTTTTTATAATTCTCGAGTGGGGAATGGTGTCAAAAGCCTTGGTGAGGTCAAGGTAGGCTGTGTGAACTACCTTCCCCTCATCTATGGCCTTGGTGACTGTCTCGAAGAAGTCAACCAGGTTTAGTAGGCATGATCTGCCCTTAACTAAGCCGAACTTGGTTGGGTCAAGTGTTTGGAGGTTCCCAATGTCTTTGTTAATGAGTTCCATGATGATGCGCTCCATAGCCTTGCAGACCAGGCTAGCCAGGCTTATGGGGTGATAGATACCAGGGTCAGTTGTGGCCCCTGCTTTGTGGAGTGGAATAACCGTTGCTGTGCGCCATTCTATGAGCACATAGCCTGTGGAGAGGCTGAGGTTGAACAGTGTGTTTAGGTAGGGGGTTAGTTCATTCTGTAGTTTGTGCAAGACGCAGCCTGGGACACCATCTGGCCCCATTGACGCTGTGCTTTTGGCTTTTGAAAGGGCTGTTTTCACCTGTGCATCTGTGATTTCCGGGACACTACACTTTTCTGGTATTGTTGTGGGCCCTTTTGGGGGTGAGAGGGGGGTGAAGTTTGCACTGAATCTATCTGCCAGGATGTTGGCAATATCAGTGGGTTCAGTATATTTTGTGCTATTTTTCACTAGCTCAGAGCATATCTGTGAGTTGCCACTTAGATTCTTGACATAGCTAAAGAAGGCTTTGTGGTTATCTTTTGAATCCTTGGCTATTTTTCTTTCGAAGTTAGCCTTAGAGGATTTTATGAGGGACCTTAGTTTCTTACTGAACCTGATCAGGGATGTCTTTCCTTTTTGGGATTTGTTTTTTTTTCTGAACCAGTTTCTCCTTCTATTGTTTAGCCTGTTTATGGCAGGGGTCCACCAGACTGGTTTCCTTAGGGGAGTGAGTCTTGGTTTTGGTAGGGATAGCATGATCCATGCATCCTTGTAGGTGCTCAAAGAGTGCATTTGTAAAGGTTCCTGCATCTTGGACACTGTTATCTTTTAGTGTGGGGGCTGTGAAACTTACCACCTCTGTCTTAAGTAAGGTGAAGTTTGCTATAGAAAAGTTTTTCACTGTGTTTTCCTTGGTTGGAGGTGATGGTGTGGTGTGGACATCCAGAGTGATTCGTTTATGGTCTGATCTAACCAGTGACGGGGTTGACCTCCGGTGTGGAACACCTGTCGCCCATGTTGGTGACGATCAGTTCCAATATGTTTTCACCTCTGGTAGGCGAGTTTACCAGCTGATCCAAGGCGTTTGAGTTGATAAATTCCAGGAAGCACTGGACCTTGGAGTTTGTACTTGAGTAGTTTTCCCAGTTAAAGGTAGGGTAATTGAAATCGCCCAATATCGGGGTGTTCGGTAGGACCTTCATGTTTTCCAGGGTGTCCAGAAAGGCGGAATGGTGGTCCTGGGTCATGGAGGGTGATCTGTATCAGGCCACAATTTGCAGTGCAGATTTGCCTGATGTTAGTTGCACATGTATGATCTCAGAGGTATCATGCTGCGCCACTAAACTGGAGGTATAGGTATCCTTGATGAATATGGATACACCCCCTCCTTTTGTGTTTCAGTCATATATATACACTTATACATATGTATGTACACATGTAGGTAGATATATCTCTGACCTGAGTACCACCAATTGAAACTTTATCTTTAGCTTAGAAGCATAACACAGTTATAAAGGTACAATACAGCCATATCTTTGGTGTCAATTCTGCTGCAGCAACATTTTTAAAGTAACAGAACAAGTCATACAAAATGTCAAAATGGCAGTAAAGACAATTTTTTTGACAAACAAAAAAAAAATGAAAATAAAATGATGAACCATTATAACAAGTTTGAAGCTGGATGAAATAATGCAGTCTTACATTAAACAAAAAAGAAACAGAATTCTCACAAAAAAAAAAAAACAGTTTTAAGGGTGGTTTATCTTTGCTGAGAGGGGAATATTACTTGATCTGTATAAAATAAAGGTAATTTAAAATGAATAGCAATACATATCATACCAAAGGACATTTAAAGCCTCCTTGGTCTGGTCAATTATAATGTCATGTTTATCAAAAACATTAGTACATTATGTTTCCAGACAGTTAATAAAAAGATATTTTATTCACAATGGAAATAGAACAAAACTGAATGGTGCAACTTTTCAAGAAAATTTATGCTAACAATCTCTAATGTACTACCATGATCCCTTACATACAGCTATATTGATACTAGTTTGGCTGGACTAGGAGATATCTTAATTCAGGCTCAAACTGGTGAACAAATGTCACAGCATATTTGAAAAGTGCGTTAGCTAATCCACAAAATATCTATAGTCAAATAGAACAAGACCCAAATTGAGAAATATGACTCTATTAGGGCATGAATTTAGAGTGATAGAATATTATTAGAAAACATTTTCAACACTCCCAGATCTCAGCGTATAATGAGAATTGAGAGGCAACCAATAAGACTACAACCATTCCTGTTCCAAGAAAAATACAAAAGGAGTACCAATGATTCATAGATTGTCTGTAAGTACATCTAGCAATAAGCACGGAAAAGAGAGGAATTATTCAAACAAGGGAGAGGAATATGTAAACATGGCCACAAATTACATTGAAGGATACAGACTGATATACTAGTGATTCATGGTGCAAAATCAAATCTGATAATATAAGTATAGCTGACATAAAAGAGGAAAAGGTTATATAAAAATAACTGCTACATGCATTCATAAAATCATGCTCAAAGCAGCGCAATTAATGCACCTAATAGCCCCAGAAAAATGCATTGAGACTGTTTACAAAGCCCATTTAGTGTTGTTAAAAACAAATCCATCATGAAGGAATATCATTTTAACAGATAGATGAAACTATTTTACCAAGGGAAATCAGCCCAGAAGACTGTTTAAAAACAAAAAAATAGCGATATGGAGACGGAGCAAAAATATTTTTATTTTGTTTTAATTTTGTTTTAGTAAATCAGCCCAGAAGCACAGTCCATCTCTAATGTTAATTAATATAGCGCTATAAACAGTGTAGACTTTCTTTCTAATAATAACAGCTAAAAAAAAATAGATTTTTGTGTGATCAAAACTGTAAATTCATCCTCAGCAAATATCATAATCCCAATGCTGGAGAGAGTACTGTTTTAGTTGGTTTACCCAGGGTTATACATTTTGACAAGGGCCCATGCTTTAGGAGTCTCTGATATAGGTAACACTGTTAGAACCAAAGCATTCACCACAAAAAAAGATTCAAGACAATAGCATAGTTGAGAAAATTCATGCAGAATATTTCCCAATCAGTCAGACTGACAAGGACCAAAGAAATACCAAGAAGATAGCAACTCACCACTGTGCTGAAATGTTACAGAAAACCTGTATATCCAACCATATGCAGCACACTTACTAGTTTTCCATCAAGGACAACTTTATGAATATGATGATCAGCCACAACAACATAATGGAAGTAACAGACATACAAGTGAACATGACAGACCTTTCAGAAAAGGATAAAATGAAATAATATGCAAACAGGGAGAGTGATGCTTTTATCAAGGCCTGACTTTCTCAGTGAACAATAATCATGTAGAAAGCATTGCACTGTGTTTGATTCATGGCCGTACAGAATATTTAATTATAAGACAAATGAGAGATGCTACATGCTGTTGTTGGTCTTTCAGCTTTTCCCGGTAAGAGGTTGCCACAGTGGAATCGCTAATGAATGGCAGTAGATTTTTACGAAACGCCAAGGTACCAGCTCGACGCCCAACCTTCAATGAAGGCACGCCCATTTGCACACGCATGTCTTTTGAACGCTACCCAACCGTGGGGAGGACATGCAGACTCCACACAGAAGGCACTCCCAAGCCCAGCCGAGAATCGAACGGGAGAACCTCTTGCTGTGAGGTAACACTACCGCCGTACCACCGTGGATGCTACAACAGCATACATCTCTGAAAACAAAAAAAGTGAGCAAGACAGATACTGATAATGATTTTAAGTATTCCTATCCTAATACTGGAGGTCCAGAGAATGTATCTGGAAACTCCAATACAAAGTTATAACATTTCAAAGAGCAGCCAGAAGAATTTACTTATTTAAGGGGAATACATATATTTCCAATCTCTTAGCATAATGCTGACAGTAATGTAATTTTGTTTTACATGAATCTTTGCTTAAAATGGATCTTTAGGCAATACAGTTCTGATTTGATTGTGAACGTCTGTATAAAATACAGGTACTTCTTATAAAGTGCGACTGCACTAATATTGATACACGGTACAGTAAAAACAAAATTAATTGCGACTGAAGTCTCATTGTTAGGAACATGCATAGTATTTCACAGGTAGTGCAAGTAAGTTTTAATATATTCCTTGTCTTAAAAGGTGACATAAACTTTAGCAAGGTTAAATGAAAAGTTGCCATTGTCTTCATATAATGGGTGACACAGCTACTGAATTTTGGCATACTGTCCTGAGGACATTATTAAGGACCTGTATGTCACTGTACATTCAATCAGGAGTTAGTGTACTGAAATGCTTTTTTTTTTTTTTTCAGAGGACATTCACATATATCCCATGATCCCTGGGATTCATAAAGCTCAGCGTAAGGACGGTTTTAGCCTTGTGCCGAGCGTCCTCATTACAGATGGTGCAGCAGCGCCATATGAATATATATGAGGGTGTGCCGCCGCACCCTCGAAGTGTGCAGGAAATGTGTGTGAGTGAAGGGGGCATGTACATGTGCTCTACGAAGGTGTAAACATGCCCTAACAGTTGCACAACCTACTATGCTTACTATTAGAGCCCGTCTCTAATAGTAAGTCAGTAATTCAGTATCTGTGGATACCGAAATGTATGCTAAGCATACAAGAGTGTCCACAAACAGTGAAATAAAATCAAAGTAGTAAACACACAAGCATGTAGTGGAATGTTGAGCCCCGTCCCTAGAACTTTCACAATTAGATTCCCCGTGTCCCTATTATACATTTGTATTGCTATAATATCGAAAGTGTAAGCACAGCACAGCATGTTTGCGCATCGCTGCCCTCCGCCAAGCATAGCTTACACATCAAAATCATTCAAATAGAGAAAAACATGTGGAATCCATGTAAACGTTAATAGTGTAGTGTTTAGAGCATCCGCCTAATGAACAGGCATTCACTGTTCGAGTCCAACAATAGCAGATATCATTTTCCATGTGGAATGAATGTCGTTTTGCTGTAAAACCGACATAAGAGTATCGTATGCAATGTTTAACTAAATGTCATTCATTCAAAGTGGTACTGTCATAATGAATAAGGCAGCAGTAAGCAGGTGGAAGCACAAATAAGCAGCAGTAAACATATATAAGTACCAGTAAGCAAGTCTGAGTGTGCTTGCGTGGGTGTAAGCAGTGCCCAGCATAGGAAATGTATATAAGTATGTACAGATATATAATATATATATATATATATATATATATATATATATATATATATATATATATATATATATATATATATCTATGACGACTGAACGTCGTAACTATAAAGCATACAAAAGGAATGAGAAGGGAATCAACAGCAACCCCAGTATTATATAGCGCTGTCAGTGTATGTCATATCAAGCTGGGCAGGAGTGAGCAAAGCACTGCTACTCACACCACAAGCAGGATATTACCAGTGGGAATAACATTGTTGATCTGATAAGTCTACTTTACAATCAGAGGGTAGTCCCTGGTGGGACTACCTAAAAAATGATAGGATGTTTGGCCATCTGACCATTACACAAGCAAGGGCAGGTATGTTCAAGGACTAAATGGTGGGAGAGCCTGAGAATACATGGGTTGGGACACCATACGTGTAGGGCTCCTAATGCTCGGGAGAAGGCAATGTGTGGAGGTGTGTCACGGCTGCGATAGCAACTGGACAATGGATGGTATGTGTGCATGTTGAACTCAGGTGGGGTGGAGGAACTATGGGTATGAAATTATGGATCCAGGCTTGTCAGGGTTGGATGGGCTGATTTTAATTGGACAGCCTTGTGGAAGTCAGCAAGTTCGTTATAAGTATATATGCATACACACATGCATATATCTATATGTAGAAGTACATTCTCTGTAACACATTCATTCCATTTGCAGACATAAATAACATGAATGTGCCCTTACAAACCTCAACAGTAGATAGAATAATAGGTTGTGCATAAGAGGGAAGGGACAAAACTGCTAAAACGCAGAAGTGTGTACAATGTCCGAAGTCAGTGCTGTGCTGAAAAAATCAAATGTGAGGACTTTCTCACACATGGAATCATTCCTGTGATCTGCCTGCTACAGCAACGCCAATTACTACAACGGTCTATTTGTAAAATAATTTCACCAAACTCATACATAGTTAGGCTCTCATGTGTAACGTGTGCATTACCACATAGTCATACTTATTAATTTATTGTAGTGTCATGTTAACGGGAGTAAGGATGTAATGAAGTATAGAGTCTAATCTTGAAATAAAGACATGCGTGTCCCATGTGGGACAACCCAAAAATTGTGAATAGTGTCCTTTTGGTCGCTCAAGTCACCAATGTTTGTGGACTAAAAGTTTGGGATTTCTGAGAATACGTGTAGTGAGTCAACCGATGTGATGGGTCTACAGGAGTAGGGAGTGGCCAATGTGCAGTGGTGTGGATACACCACAAATCCATCTGGAGAATGGATGACTGCAGTGTTAGTGAGGTGTTGGAGTGGTTATTTGGGGAACCAGGTGTCATGGTTATATGGATATATATGCAAATGAAGCAGCACAGCAATAGTGTATTGGTTAGAGCATCCGCCTAACAAACAGATATTCCCATTCCGAATCCCACTGCAGCACATACCATTTTCCATCAGTAATCTGTACATGAACATATTTCGACATCTGTCTGCTGTATAACCTGCAAAATAACAATTAAAAGTGAACTGGAGCGAAGTGTCAGTGTCATAATGAATAAGGCACTAGTAAGCAGGTTTAAGCATATATAAATACCAGTAAGCGTGTGTAAGTGCGTTTGCGGGGTATGCATTTCTTTGCACACACACACACACACACACACACACACACATATATATATATATATATATATATATATATATATATATATATATATATATGTGTGTGTGTGTATATATATATATACATATATATATGTGTATATATATATATATATATATATATATATATATATATATATATATATATATATATATATATATATATAGTTGCAGACATATACATATACATATATATATATATGGGTTCCATACACTAATTCAAAATAGTGCATGGAATGCTCACTGCAGTGAAAGTGCACTTAATCGAAAGTGCACTTATGCAAAGTTCAGTACAACGAACGGGTGTTGTACTGAACTTCCGTGCAGTAATCACGGACCTTAGGGTTAGGGCATGGGTCATAGTAAGGGGATAGCCCATAGGGCTATCCCTTTACCATGACCCGTGCCCTAACCCTAAGGTCTGTGATGACTGCAGCGCAGTGAAGGACATAGCAATGTCCTCCACTATGGTGCGATAGTCACGAACCTTAGGGTTAGGGCATGGGTTAGGGTAAGGGGACAACTTTACTAACTCTCCCCTTACCCTAACCCGTGCCCTAACCCTAAGGTCCGTGACAATCACACAATAGTGCAGGACATAGCTTGTTTTTTATGTCCTCCACTGTGTTGCGGTGTTTTCGGTGAAGTGCACTTACGCAAAAGTTCACTTTCGTTAAAGTTCACTTTTGCAGAAGTGAGGCTTCCTATTACAAGTTTGAAGTAGTGAACTTTCATTCTTGTAATAGGAATCCATATATATATATATATATATATATATATATATATGTGTGTGTGTGTGTGTGTGTGTGTGTGTGTGTGTGTGTAGATATACACAGATGTACAGCTATGATAGGAAACCACACACAAGAATGACATATGTTCACAGGCTATGCCAATGGAAGTGAGGGGCCCATGCAAGAAACATGAAACACATAGCATGACCTTCCACCCCCGCCCCCCACAGCCGGACACAGGAAACATACACACAAACCCGAAAACAATGTAAATAGTCCACTGCTACCCAGGCCACAGGCAGGATACAACTGGGGGGGAGTACACAGTGCACCCGTGAAATCTAATTTTGGAACATAGACAGGAGCGTCCCTTGTGGGACACCCCAAAAATTGACATAAGACCAAAAGAAGGTGATAGGCTGACCATTCTGGCTGGGGTGTGTACATACTTGGAATACAAGGGTGGGAAAGCCTGGTGACCCATGGGTCGCGACAAGGTATGACATGGGTCCCATGAAATGGAGAGTGGGCAGCGTGTAGTGGTGTGTTCAGTCCCGACCAGGACCCAGAGTAAGAATGGGTGCTGTAATGGAGGTGCGGGTGGGGGAACTATGGGTAGCTAGTTATGGGTCTAGGTGTGCAGGTGTTGGCTGATGTGAGCCTATATGGACAGCCCCAGGGATGTAAGCAAAAGTGTTCATTGGACAGAAGCATCACCCAACAAGCAGCCACACCCGTTACGAGTCCCACTGCAGCAAAGTGTAATCTACATGGCAAGGAACAGAATAACCAGATGTAGATGTATATATGTAGAGGTATGTGTGTGTATATCTACCCATAGCGACATAGAGATATACCTCTCCCTCTCCATAATAGAAAATGTATACATACAGAGACAGAATTCATATACATACCCATATATAGATATATACATATGCAGACACTCATAGACCCATATGCTGTTAGATATATATATATATGTGACTGTAAATTTACACATGTATATAGCTAGGATATGATAGAGCAGTTACGAATTGCATATGTTCACAGGCTGTGCATATGGGGGTGAGGGGTCCAATTAACAAACGTGTAACACGTAGCATCAACCCCCCCCCCAGCTAGGCCGGTGAGACATACAGACACACAATAAAAGTAAACACACCACTGCTTCCCAGACCACAGGCAGGATACACCCCAAAAATTACTGATCATTGGAGTCACTCCCTGTAATGATTCATCAAACCAGGCTGTAGACGTACACGGACCAGTAGGTTGTGCAAGCCTGATAACCCATGGGTCGACACAATGTACGACATGTGTCCCAACACGCGGAGAGTGGGTAGTGCACAGTGGTGTATTTATACCCCACTTGCACCCACAGTAAAGATGAGTGCTGTAGAGGAGGGGCAGGTGGGGGAACTATGGGTATGCAGTTATGGGCCTAGGCGTGCAGGTGTTGGCTGGCACAGTCGTATTAGGACCTCCCCGGGGATGTAAGTAATATTCCGAAATGGGCATAGCTTGCACCCATACCTCTCAACCCCTAAGAGCAAATCCACTGGACAGGACATAAACCGTTGGGGGAACAAATAGGGACCATACCTCTCAACTATCCCTGATTTCCAGGGAGGTCCCTGATTTTGACTCATATTCTAACTCTGTCCCACTTAATCCCTCCTAAAACTAGTGACTTTTGGAGTTAAGTTAGTGAATTACACGTAATGAATAATGACAACAATTAAGAGTTATAAACTTCATTTACATTTATCTATTTATTTTACATTTGTTGACCGGGCTAGTCTAACTGGATATAGGTCCATTTTCAGTAGAGGCCCGGGTAGAAAAGCTCCACATAAGCAAAATATTAGCAACTACAGGTACAAATAAGTAAAAAAGTAACAAATCTAGGTGTATTACTATTTTAAGGCGAAGAATACAAATGTTTTATAGACAAAAAATTAGTGTTAAAGTAGCAGAATAATAGGAAAAAAGATTAAATAATAAACAACTTTGAAGTGGTGCACTATTAAGAAAGAGAAATATAAAAAAAAATACAATAGCAAATATTACAGCTCCAGGTACAGTATTAAGTAGTGAGTCATCCCATTATCCTATAGTAGCATAGCAACTTTAAGGCAGCATGAAAGAAGAAATATAACGAAAGTCTATTTAGATCTTTATATGTGATAGCAAGTTAATGCTGCAAGCAGCAATCTATGCAAGTGTAAAGTTAGTAGAGGACTGAGTGTGAGAGAGAGTTGTAGAGACTAAAAATTAGACTAGGTAGGCCTACTCTCTAAGGCATAGAGAGAACTGGAATTAAATTGCAAAAGGTTATGTAGGTAGGGTTCAGAGAAAGTGGTGGAAGGACTAGTCTGGGTTACTACATGGGCATACCCAGTGGCTAATAAGGTATTCTCTGAGTTGTTTTTTGAACAGTTTTGCTGAGGAGAGAGATGAGAGTTTCATGGGAAGCAGGTTCCAGGATTTGTCAACAGTGTTGGCAAACAGAGAATCCCCGACCTTATTTTTGGATATGACTGTGGATACTAGTACTTTATTGGCTGAGCGAAGGGTTGTCAAATTATTGTAGGGGGTAAGAAATCTATTAAGTATAGGAGTATTTTTAGGAAGATAGAGGATCTTATGGGCAATAATAAGTTGTTGAAACTGAAGTTGATTATGAAGTTCTAGCCAACCTAGGTGTTTAAGGTTTTGACAGTGGTGAGTTCTGTTTGAGGAACCAGTAGCAAATCTGGCAATATTGTTATAGGAGGTAGCTAGTTTGTTAAGGTTGTGTTTTGATAGGTTGGTATAAATGGGAGAGGCATAGAAGAGGGTGGAAATTAGATGGATGTGGGCAATAGTGGTTCTAGCTGTTGGAGTTAGGAAGGGTTTAATCCTATAGAGGGAGCCTAATTTTTTGTTTACTGTTTTTATTGTTGTGTTAATATGTGTGTCAAAGCTAAGACTATGGTCTATTGTTACCCCTAAGAGCTTGGTAGTTGGGTCGGGAGATATAATGATGCCATCACTGGATAAAACTGTGAAGTCAATTGGGGGGACCTTTGAGTGGGAGTGAAGAGCAGTAGTTTTGTCGTTTTAGGATTCAGGAGGAGGCTATGCTGTAGGAACCATTTTTCTACTGTGTTAAGCACTGTTTGGGAAATGGACTGAAGTTGAGGTGCAGAGGTAGCTGAGCATATTAGTGTGGAGTCATCAGCATATTGGATACATGTTGCTTGTGGAATGATTAGATTAAGATCATTGATGACAATTGAGAAAAGGGGAGGGCCCAGGATAGAACCTTGCAGGACTCCCAGGGTAATAGGAAGGTGAGAGGATAGATTATTTTCCCAAAACACAGCCTGTTGCCTATTTTCAAGGTATGATTTAAACCATTGTAAAGCCTGTGTATCTAGAGAGAGAGACTTAAGTATGTTCAAGAGCATTTGATGGTTGACCATATCAAAGGCTTTTGAAATGTCAGTAAAGAGTGCTGAGGATAGAGTGTTGTTGTTTCGGTTATTGTTAATACAGTCAGAAAAGGATGAGGGCTGTGGTGGTACTATGGTGAGGCCTAAAGCCGTGCTGACAATTAGCAAGTAAGTTATTCATCAATAGGTGGTCTAGTAGTTGGCGGTGGATACATTTTTCCATAATTTTGGCTAAAGGAGAGAGTAGAGCTATTTGGTGGTAGTTAGAGAGTTCATGTGAGTTGCCCCCTTTGTGCAGTGGGATAATGTGGGAGACTTTCCAGGTTGATGGGATTGTTTCTTCAGTAATGGTTCTATTTATAAGGATGGAAATAGGAAAGGTTAATTAAGCTGCAGCTTTCTGTAGATATTCTGCTGGTAAAAGATCAGCTGAAGGGGTACAAGGTTTTAGTTTAAGAAGAAGATTGTAGATAAGGGATGTAGGGACTGGTTGTAAATGAAATGAGGGGGTTAAATTAGTCAAGGAGGATGACAAATTTGAACTAACAGGAGGTAGTGACTTGGCAAGACTTTGGACTGCATCAGTAAAGAAGGTATTAAAGGCATTTGCTATATGATTTGGAGTTTCATAGGTGGATCCTGTTGGGGTGGGAGTTTTGGACTGACCTGGGTGGAGGAGTCTGTTAATACCTGCCCAGAAATTTTGAGGTTTGTATTGGTGGGTTTGCTGGTTGTTGTGGAAGAAGTTTCTTTTATCTAGAAGTATGGATTTTTTGGTAGCATTTCTTACCTGTCTAAATGTTAGTTGATCAGCTGGGTTTTTAGTTGTTCTCTATTTGCTCCAGATTTTATTTCTTAGTATAATTTTGTGCCTTGTCTCTTTTGTTAGCCATGGAGCAGGTTTGGTCCTATTTCTAATTGAGCGGGATGGGGCATGACAGTCCAGGATTTCTAAGAATTTGGTATTAAAGTAGGATACTGCCTCATCTAATTGGAGGTGTCTTAGGGGTGACCAGTCACATGCTTTCAGTTCAGTTTGGAAGTTAATAGGATTAAAGTTTTTGTTGGTTTGAATGGTTTTATATAAGGTTGGTTTATGACCATTGATCTTTTGCCTGGTTATGTAGGTCAGTGAGTGGTCACTGACATCATCAGGAAGGATTCCTGCTTCATAGGAGAGGGGATGACTATCAGTATCCAGTCAAGAGTAGTTTCTTTGTTATTAGGTTTATGGATCCTGGTGGGGGAGGTTATAGTTTGGGAAAAACCATAGAGGTTTATGTCGGTAATCTGGTTTGCTGAGATGTAGATATTCCAGTCAATATTAAAGTCACCCAGGACAATGGTTTCTTGTGGGTAGTTAGTTGAAAGCCAGGAAAGAATATTTTCAATGGTGTTTATATTGTTACCTGGAAGGAGGTAGGTGCATATTATATAGATGGATTTATAGGTGTTGATTTGGAGTTTAGAGATAAGGATTTCAACCCTGCTAATAGAAGGTGGTTGAACATTTATAGGTGTAACTTGCAACTCTGTCTTATATAATATTGCTACACCACCACCCTATTTGGTTGTTCGCTCTAATCTCAGGATATTGTATCCTGGTGGGGTGATTTCATTGTCCCGTGTTGCAGGTTTTAACCAGGTTTCTGTTAGGCAAAGGATGTCAGATGAATGAACATCTAAGAGGGCATGGAGGTGGGCAACTTTGTTGTTCAGGCTCTGTATGTTGAGATGAGCTATAAGGAGAGAGTTTGATGGTTTAGTGATGGATTGAGGAATACATGGATTTGGTTTAAGTGGGTTGGAGGTGGTAGTGGTGTTGGGGCTAGGGTTGGGATGGATGTCACCATCTAAAAGGTTAGTGTTTTTATTTTGTGTATGATATTTAGGAATTTACAGGGTGAGAATTTTGGTTTCATTGGTTGGTTATAGTTAAGGTGGATTAAACAATGAAACTTTGGCTCTAAATAGGAGGGTGTTGAGGTAATATTAATGTAGTTTAAGTAAGGTGGTAGGTCTGACAGGGTTGATTGTTTAAGGGATTGGTTGAAGATAGTTAAGGTTAGATGTTTATACTTAGTAAGGACATAGGTTATAGATAGTACAGGTAGGATGGCAATTAAAAGGAATAGTGTTTTGTATTTGGATTTGGGTATGGTGGTCATAGTGAATGGAGAGTTAAATAGTAAGTGGGGAAAGGTATAATAAAGAGAAAGATTTGAAGAGGATGATAGTGAGGAGATTTTTCTAGGTATATAGGGTTAATGAGTTTGTAAATTGATTAAGAACTTACTGATGTAATGAGTATAAGTGGTGAGATAGGGTAATTAGCACTTAATAAGTGGGAGGTTGGGATTGGTTGTATAGGAATGGGGGTGTGGCCAGTGGAGGTTTATAGTTAGGACCCCTGGGGGTGGGTGGGAATTGGGGGTAGGGTAGGGGAGTGGAGTGAGCCCGCAGGGCGAAAAGAGCGGGTAGACCCAAGGAAAGAAGGCAGCAGGGCAATGAAAAAAAAACAATCAGTATAGTGAAGGTAAGTATGGAGGAAGGTAAACAGTGTGGTTAGAGGGATGCTTAGGGGGTGTTATTAGGGAAAGGATTTGAGTGATAGAGGTACGTAGAATTGTTAACATGCAGTTAAAGAATAACAGTAGGAATAGATATTATTTAAAAGTGAGTGAGAAGGAGAGAGGGAAAGGAGATTAATGGTGGTTGAAGACTGCCAGCTAGTGGTCAAATCCTGTAACAGTAGAGAGTGGAGCAATTAAGGGAGGTAGAAGGGTGTAGGGCAGAAAAAAAGGCTCAAAAATAAGGAAATAGGCGGAAGTGATAAGGCAGGTATGGAGGGGGTTTTCAGTAAGAAGGGTATGGCTGCTGGCTATTCTGGTCAGGATCCTACACTAGCTCCTAGTAAAGAAGTACAGCAGTATCACTTATAAAATTGAAGGTGTATCTTCATATAACATACTTTCTTTAATTCCTTTGAGGTCTCTACTAAGAGAAGTTATGACCTTTTTCTATTAGGAAATGTGGCAAAACAAGGTGAGATTGGTGTCTTTTGACTGGTCTTGGAATGTCCAGGAAGGCAGGGCCAGTGAGCAAAACAAAAATAGGTAGAGAAGGCTGGAGTGCTGGAGAAAATACAAGGAGAGAGAGTTTTGTGATTATAAAAGGAACAAAAATAAGAAGTGTGATGGTTAAGCAGCAGGTGTGAGTAACATACAATTAACAGGTTAAGCAGCAGAACAACATTACACAAGTTAGCTCAAAATGCTTCAAATACAAGACCCTTCAGAAATTAGGCACAACAAGCAATGTATCAGTGTCAGTTTCCAATTACTCTGTCTTGCTGTGAAGTTGAGGCTGTTTATAATTACTCAAAGATAATATACTACCCAATGTGCATTAAATTCACATTTGCTGGTAAGGTCCATTATCATAAAACAGTAATTACTAGTAAGTAATACGATATGTATCCATTTTCATCAAATTAAAAATATAAATTAACATTTTCAACACTAAACCTTTATGTATAGATAGACTGTTTCACAGGAACGCCTTCCTGTTAGCTGGCTAAGGTAATTCCAATAAATTCTAGTGAGTAATACAATATGTAACCTTTTCCATCATTTTAAAAATATAAAATTAACATTTTCAAACAATAAACCTTTAACTTTAGGCAAACAGTTAAGCAAGGATGCCTTCCCGTTTGTTGGCTATGGTCCGTTTCTATGATTTACTTGTCGCTACTTCCCTCAGAAAATGTGTATTAATTCATATGCTCTGAGTCTGTCAATGTGTCAAGTTAATAGCACTAATATTTTAAATGTGCCCCTGATTGTCCCTGATGTTGTCATGACTATTCCCTGATTACGTTGATATTTGTCCCCAATCATTTGAGAGGTCTGATAGGGACAGAAAGCACATATTCCACTTACAACCTTAGAAAGATGATAGAATAATAGGTATGCAGTAGCATGACTCGGCTGAAGGATGTGTGTTCCAAAACCCAATTACTTGTATGTATTGAATGGTGTCAGTTCCCATGTATTAGCCAGACAGGTGCAGATTGTAAGAGGAACACACCAATAGTATGAATCAAACTCTGGACGGGCTGCGGATTCCGTACAGTCGAACGGCATGCTTACGCCTAATGGGCAGCCATTCTTAATACTGTAGGCATGTAATCCAATGTAATAGGCATTACAAGGTAATATCATAGTCCTCACTCCCACCCAGGGTGTGAGTGTCAGATGCAAACACCAAATGCAGTGCACTTGCAAGTGCGGGAGCAAGTGGGTATAAGCCTGTTTGGCCCCCGGTATGCAAGTATCACACTGGTGAAACAATGTAGAGGCTAACTGAGTGTAAGAAACTGTAACCGGAGGTTAGCATTGCTTAGCTCCATGCAAACTCATGCACACCTGCTCACAACAGCTTTAAAGTGCCTTAATCACTCCGTATCTAACAGCCTTGTTCTGCCCAGCAACAAAATAAATGGCCTCTGCAAGGCTCGAAACCAGGACCCTGCACACCACAGCCAATGTGATTTACCACAAAGCCATGGCAGATATACAGACATTGGATGTTATCACAAACATATCATCCAGCACAGTCATTCAACAGTATAGGAAATGTATTCCATCATGTAGATGTATGTGCGTGTGTTTATGTCCATTTATAGCTACATACATATATATAGATATATCAAGAACATCCCATGTCACAACAAAGCATTAAAAAGGAATGAAAAGGGACACACCAGCAACACCTGTATTATGTACTGGTGTTGTCCTATGTAATATTAAGACTCCCTCAGACAGACATGTGTCATTAATACATGCAAACATTTGTACATTGGCCAAATACATCACTCTGTGCATTTTATTTACATTAACACAACAGTTCCTGTCCAATCATTATGTGAGAACAGTACTCTTGCCAGGTGCTGTGTGTGACATCATCATCATGAAAAAGGTAAATGGGGTAACCATAGAGGGACCGGTAGTGTCATGTATACAATGGGGTCATCTGCATCACGTGTACCTGGAACCTTTACGAGTCATGTGCATACCAGGATTGTGTGCCTGTGAGACAGGGGTGAGGACAACTGGAGTATGTTGTGATGCAAATTAAAAAGGTTACGTGTGTCCAGTGAACATGTGTGTGAAATGGACAGCTATGTATGGGGCAAATGTTGTTCTAGGAACAGATTGGCCTTTTGTTTCCATAGGGTGAGAGTGGGATGTGGGGAAAGGAGAGTATGTATGCTCATGGAGGATAGGTTGGGTAGGATGATAGACAAGACAGCATACAGGGTCGGTATATGACACATGTGGGGGGGATATACCTTGGATGGGGAGGGGTGTTCAGCAGTCACAAGCCCATGAGCCCCCAGATGGAAACAGTGGGATGGAGGTCCCCACCCATGGGCAGCCACCACTGCACCAAAACAGCCGCAAAGGTGGCTGTGCTGGGGGCTGTCTAGGAGGGGCAGACTCACCCTCTAAATGTGACACTCTGCCCTCAAGCTGGCATATCTGGCCTCAGAACCCCTTATTGAGCCCCCTACGCACCACGTCCAGGACTGTACAACAGCGGACAAGTTCCTGTCTGGACCTGCTCCCAGAGGGGGACAAGCCCCATCCTCAGTGGTGGTTCCACCAGAAGGTGGTGCAGAGCCAACAGAGATGGAAGTCCAAGGCTGGCCTCAGATGTGCTGGTGCCTGGGGCCATGGCCAGCTGAAATGGGACAGGAGGTTCCGACAGGACCTCTAATCCCATACAGCCTATGGTGTTGCAGTTTTAACACAGATATGGCTTAGTAATAGTCAACAGCATTCAGGATTACTTATAACAGCATGCATAGATATGACCATCAACCCAACACAACAGATGGCATACATTTGTGGAGGGGAGCACAACACAGGCATATATACTGCATGACATCTATACAAAGTGGTGAAGACTTGTGACTGCAGCTATGAACAGTGGCCCATTATTGGCATGTCACTGTGAGAACCTCAGACAGTGACTATCATACCGCTGTTTCATGTGATATATGTCCAATCAGGGATGCGATGGCAGTAACTCTCATCACTATCACCATGTACTGACTGCAATCCTCACACTATGCTTCTGCAGTTCACAGATCTGTGTTCAGTGAGTAACACAAGAAACAAATGGTTCCACACACTGACCAGTCCACAGATGGCCCTACAGATGGGGGTTCCCTCACAAACAGAGCACTGTCTTGTCAGTTTTAAAACATGCAGAATAGCCATTACCACACATAACTTGTTAAACTGGCAGTAGTCTCAATGAAACATAGCTACACTTACATGCTGTAGTCATGTCTGGCACATCACCCTCCTGTCTTTAGGCTATTTTCCACTGAGTATGTTGTTTGAGGAATATCCAGATATCATCTGTGATGCTGTTTACCAAACACCAGATCCAGGTTCCACTTACAGCGACTGTCATGGGCAAGCACCAACATGATGTTCCTAGATATTGTACTGTGTTTCCATGCGATTGGCTATGGGAAAGTCACCACATCCATATGCAATCAGCTAGAGGAGGAATGCAATAGGTGCAGAGGCCATCACCTGAGCATGACAATCACTTACAAAACACAAGCTGTTGCTGAGCAGGTGTACAACTCCACATCCACCAGAGAGTGTGTGGGAGGGACAGACAGAAGCAAAGTACATTAGAGAAGGGCTTGGAGACTAAAACCTAAATATCATCTGTCACACACCTACCAGTACAGGGATTCAAACCCCTGACTGACTAGCCATTACTATTACAAGTGCATGCAGTTACTCCATGTGCCACATATCTGACATGTTGGTGTGCTGTAAGAACATATATGTGTGCTGGTGAGCGACATCTGCAACAGAGGTATAGTAGACATACATTAGGTGTAGCACACATGGCTGTGCACATGAACGGATGTCATTGTCAACACAACCACACTCTCTAAGAGACTCAGACACATTGCCACACTTTGCCAGGCTCACAAATACACTTCCTAACTACTTAGTTTGCTACATTGCAGTAATGCACAGGTAATACATGCACCACAGGGGATATCCCGAAGTTCTATGGCCTAGAGCATGTGAACATGTCTGACATCAGTCGGTATGCCAATGGGAGTTATACTTGGTGTGACTGTGGTTGGGGGCATCATACCCCACATGCAGACACAAGGTGCCAGTACTGACATGCATGTGTGCATTGCTTCATGGGTGTATAGTGGTTGGCTGTGCAAGATGGCTGTACAAGGCTGGGTGAGGGGTAATCCTTGGCATTATGCCACCCGACAATGGTGTGCAATGTGGTTCAGGGGTGTAGTGTCTGCAATTCCCACACAGATGGGTATTGTATGAACTGTCCTGTCATCCTGGTTACCATTGTGTATGGCCATTGCTTTGCAATGCATGCCATGTTTGTGTTTGACAGTCCTTGACATGGGCATTGCTTGTAATGTGCACATCCCACAATAATGTACAGTGACATGTACAAGTGTACCTTGTTTGGCTGGCACATATTGTGTACACAGACTGTTATCATCAGATATGCCAATACTGGCCTGGTGTGGCAGGACCTGCTAATAGACAGCAGGTTGACCCTGCACCTGCATTGATAGCATGATACAGGTATTCCCTGGTGTCAGTGGCATCTGTCCATACAGGGCATGTGTGTAAGGCATTGTATAGCCTTTGTGGATCACATTTAATGGCACCACATATATTGCAGGCATCCAGTGGGAAACATAGTGAAGGCACATTGCCCATAATTATGTGCCTATTGTACTGCTGGACAGGGTGCCATTCCCTCTACAGCCCAATGCAATCACACCATGCCTACTATCTGTCATCAATGTGCAGGGTATTAGCAACACAGTGGGATATTCTAGGCAAGTGTGTTTGTGTATGACACATGGGTTCAAAATGTATTCCAGGTAATAGTAGGGTTGCATACTTTGTTCACCAGGCCTTTTGCCAGATGTAGGGGTATGGCTTGCTAACACAGTCCCTTGGCTGATTGACATCTGCACTCGTCGTGAGGTGGACATTGTGACATATAATACTGACACCATATAGGAAAACTACAAAAAATGCTCCCCAACATGTCCAGTGGTTAGGCACTTGCAGCCACCTCCACACAGACTCTGACAAACATACACAACTGCCATGTCTTGGAATAGAACCCCTACCTAACTATTTTTTCACACTACAGCATTTTATTTATTTATTTATTTTATTTTATTTTACATTTGTTGACCGGGCTAGTCTAGCTGGATATATGTCCATTTTCAGTAGAGGCCCAGGGAGAAAAGCTCCACATAGAAAACTAACAGATATAGTGCATTAAAACGTTAATTACAAGAACATAATTAGATGATTACATGTGTTCTAAGGTAACAAAACATAAAAATATAATGAGATGATTACATGTGTTCTAAGGTAACAAAACATATAACAAACAAACAAAATTATTATTTTTTTTTTTTTGTAGGAGAAGAGGGAGAAAGGATTTAGAAGTAGTTGAAAGACACACAAAGTAAAGAGTAGCAGGAATAAGAGAACAAAGTCATTAAAAATGGGATTGTAAGAATTAGGTGAAGGATAGTAGGTTGTTGAGACAGTAAGATGGCCAATTCAGTTGTTCCTGGTTACAGTAAGTCAGCATTAATGGTAGTGGAATTAAAGTAACAGAAGGTGGATTAAAGTAACATAAAGAGAAAGATGCAGAAAAAAAAGAAGATATTGTACAAGGCTAACAGAGGGAGATGATTAGTCAGGGTTAGTACAGGGACATAGCCAGTGAGTTGTAAGATATGCTTTAAGTTTCTTTTTAAATAGTGAAGTTGAAGAAAGAGATGTAAGTTCAACAGGAAGTAGGTTCCAGCTTTTGCCTACAGTGTTGATGAAGAGGGATTCTCCTGCTCTATTGTTAGATTTATGAGTAGAGATGAGTAATTTGTTTACAGAGCGTAGGTTTGTAAGATTTTTATATGGGCAGATTAGACTTTTGAGGATTGGTGTGTTGCTTGGATGATACAGGGTTTTGTGGGTAATAGTTAGCTGGTGAAGTAGAATATGGTTCTGTAGTTCCAGCCAACCCAGATGTTTCAGATTTTGGCAGTGGTGGGATCTAGCAGGAGAGCCTGTAGCAAATCTTTCAATGTTGTTGTAGGCTATTGACAGCTTGTTGAGGTTGCTTTTTGATAGGTTAGTATATATAGGAGATGCATAAAAGAGTGTTGAGATGAGATGGGTGTGGGCAATAGAAGTTCTTGCTATGGGAGTAAGGAAATGTTTAATTCTATAGAGGGAGCCTAGTTTTCTGTTAACTGATTTTATTGTGGTGTTAATATGAGTATCAAAGTTAAGGCTGTGGTCAATTGTCACTCCCAAGAGTTTAGTGGAAGTGTCAGGGGATATAATTGTATTATCTTTAGATTTGATAGTGAAGTAAAGTGGGGGTGACTTGAGTGTGGGAGTAAACAGTAGAAGTTTAGTCTTTTTAGGGTTAAGCAGGAGGCAACGCTGTAAAAACCAATCTTCGACAAATTCAAAGACCCTTTGGGTGAGTGACTGTAGCTCAGATGATTCAGTAGCTGAGGAAATTAAGGTAGAGTCATCTGCGTATTGAATGGATACAGCATGGGGGATGCTAGTAGACAGATCATTTATAAAGATAGAGAATAAAAGAGGGCCCAGAATAGAACCTTGGGGTACACCAAGAGAGACAGGAAGGTGGGAAGATAGAGTATTGTTCCAGAGTACTGCCTGTTGCCTATTGTGTAAGTAGGACTTGAACCATTGTATAGCTTGACTATCAAGTGAAAGGGACTTAAGTATATCCAGTAGAAGGTGATGGTTAACCATATCAAATGCTTTTGAAAGATCTATGAAGATAGCAGAGGACAGGGTATTATGGTTATGGTTCTTGTTAATATGGTCAGAGAATGATAGGAGGGCTGTAGTGGTGCTGTGGTAAGGTCGAAAGCCATGTTGCCAGTTAGCTAAAAGGTTATTTTGGAGGAGATGGTCTAGCAGTTGACGATGGATGCACTTTTCCAAGATTTTGGCTATGGGAGAGAGTAGGGCAATTGGACGGTAGTTAGAAAGTTCTGTTGAGTTACCACCTTTGTGTAGGGGAATTATATGTGAGATTTTCCATATGGATGGGATGGTGCCTTCAGTGATGGTTCTATTAATTAGGATAGAGATAGGATAGGCAATAGATTTTGCTGCTATTTGAAGATACTTAGCAGGTAAGAGGTCGGCAAAGGGGGTAGAGGGTTTAAGCTTTTGAAGGAGAGTACAGATAAAGGATGTAGGCACTAGTTGGAGTTGGAAAGTGGGTGGGGGGTTATTTAAGGTCGAAGAAAGATTGGAGGATACAGGAGGTAGAGAGTTAGCAAGTGACTGGATAGCTTCAGTGAAGAAGGTATTGAAGGAATCAGCAATTAGTTTTGGAGTATTGGTGCTGATTCCAGAGGGGGTAGGTGTTTTAGAGTTGCTGGGATGTAGTAATTTATTGATTCCTGACCAGAATTTTTGTGGACTTTTTTGGTTGGAGTGTTGAAGCTGAAAGAAGTTTTTTTTGTCCAGTAGTATAGATGTTTTAGTTAAGTTTCTAAGTTGTTTAAATTTTAGGTGATCTGCAGAGGTTTTAGAGGAACGCCATTTGGCCCAAAATTTGTTTCTTAGTAGAATCTTTTGCTTGGTTTCCTTTGTAAGCCAAGGTGCAGTTTTGGTAGTGCTCCTTCTAGTTCGAGAGGGGGCATGGAAATCCAAGATTTCAAGGAACTTGGAGTTAAAGTGTGCCACTGCTTCATCTAGTTGCAGGTGTTTTAAGGATGACCAGTTGCATACACTCAGTTCATTCTGGAAGTGTTCTGGGTTAAAATGTTTATTACAACGAGATGTTTTAAATGTTGAGGGACTGTTAATATTGGTCTTATGTCGAATTATGTATGTTAGTGAGTGATCGCTAATGTCTGCTGGTAGGATACCTGTCAAATATGATGTCGATAGAGTATTTATAAGAATCCAATCTAGGGTGGATTCTTTGTTATTAGGCTTATGGATTAGAGTAGGTGAAGTGATAGTTTGGGAGAAGCTAAAAAGGTTTATATGGTTAGATGGGTTATTGGAATTACAGGTATTCCAGTCTATATTAAAGTCGCCTAGGAGAATGGTTTCTTGTGGGTAGTTAGTGGATAGCCAGCTAAGGATATATTCAAGGGAGGTGATGTTATTACCTGGAGGTATATATGAGGATATAATGTAGATGGCCTTACTAATATTAAGCTGAAGCTTAGTAATAAGAACTTCAGCATTACCATCAAAAGGTGGGTGTGAGTCAAGTGGTGTAACTTGGAGGCCTGCTTTGTGTAATATGGCTACTCCCCCACCCTTCTTGTTAGGGCGATCCATTCTTATAATGCTGTACCCAGGAGGGGTGATTTCATAGTCCTGGGTTGTAGGTTTTAGCCAAGTTTCGGAGAGGCAGAGAATATCAAAGTTATATACATCTAGTAGGGCATGAAGGTGAGTCACTTTGTTATTCACACTTCGTATGTTTAGATGAGATATGAAGAGGGAGTTAGGAGGCCTAGTAGGGGTATGAAAGGGAGAGGAAGCAGGTTCCTCTGGGTTAGCTGGTGTAAAAGAGGATGGGCCAGGATTGGGATGAATGTCACCATCAAGTAGGAGGTGAAGGTGTAGTCTTGGTTTGTGAATTAGAGCAAGAGTCAATATGTTATGGGTTTTTTTGACTTGGTGTTGTTTATAACTAATGTGGATAACTCTATGATACTTTGGGAGGTGGTAATTAGTTAAAGAAGTAATGTTGATGTGTTTAAGAGCAGGTGATGAGGATACTGGGTTAGTATCCTTTGTGTATAGCTGGAAATTAGAGAGGTTAAGATGTTCATAGGCAGTTAGGATATAAGGAAGGAAAAGGAAAGGCAGAAGTAAGAGTAGTGATAGGAGTTTAAGGTGAGTTGATATAGGATAAGAAGGCATAGTGGTGAAGACGTAAAAGGAGAAGAGGAAGTAGGCAAGAGTATGAAGGCAATTAGGAGGAGTGTTATAAGATAGTAGATAATTAACAAGATGTGTGATGGGATTGGCAATTACATCACACACTGTGGAGATTACTGGGTTACAACAGTCCCAGAGGTGTATTCCTAGGTGGGTGACATCAGCAGGATTGCCAAAGGTGAGTATGTGAATTGTAAAGCGTGTGCATACTCTAAAAAAGCATTGCTTCTTTCTCAGGCACAAAGGTGAGTATGTGAATTGTAAAGCGTGTGCATACTCTAAAAAGCAATGTTTCTTTCTCAGGCACAAAGGTGAGTATGTGAATTGTAAAGAGTGTGCATACTCTGAAAAGCGTTTCTTTTTCAGGTGATCACACACACATGACTTGTTTTGGAATAGAACCCCAATCTAACTAGGTTTTCACACAACAGTATTACACAGTTACATCACTCGCTACGGAGATTTCTGGTTTTCAGCACTCCC
Source organism: Protopterus annectens (assembly GCF_019279795.1). Classification (NCBI taxonomy): domain Eukaryota; kingdom Metazoa; phylum Chordata; order Ceratodontiformes; family Protopteridae; genus Protopterus; species Protopterus annectens. The sequence goes on from NC_056746.1 coordinate 242,061,175, forward strand.
AGAGGTGTATTTCTAGGTGGCAGAAATCAGTAGGATTGCCTAAGGTGAGTATGTGAATTGTAAAGTGCTTGCATACTCTAAAAAGCATTGTTTATTTCTCAGGCAGACAGACACACACACACAGTTGGCCTGTCTGGGATTAGAAGATATGCCAAATTAGTTTATCACACTGCAGCATTATGCAGTTACAGCACATGCCACAGAGATTATTGGGCTACAGCACTCCCAAAGGTGAATTCGTAGGTGGGTGACATTAGCAGGATTGCCAAAGAAGGGCATTTCAAGTGTACTGCGAGTTGTACATCTCTGTTACCTGAGTGTACCCGCTGCTTACTGTCACAAAAACACATTTACAACTGCTTAAAAGTGTCTTATTCAGTCCTAATTGGCAGTATCAACAAGGCTTGCAGGTCTTGAATCCTGGACCATGCACACTGAGGTCACTGGACTTATCACTAAGCCATTTGGGTTGTCAACATGTTTCATGGATTTTATAATGCACATCTTAATACAGGTATTCCACAGCAATGAAAAAAAATGAGACAGTCACTTTGTGTACATATGTACAGTACCCTTGAATGTACTGTATTCTGTGAAACAACAAAGACAAGTCTACATCTGTACAACTGTCATAACTATATATATATATATATATATATATATATATATATATATATATGCACCTACTGAATGTGTACACACACACACACACACACACACACACACACACACACACACACACACATATATATATGTATATATATATATGCATATAGAGCTATAGTCACACACACACATATATATATATATATATATATATATATATATATATATATATATATATATATATACACATGTCTAAACACCCTTTGTGACACAGAAGGGTTCAAAAGGAACTGACTTGTACTCAAAACAGAGGCATCTCTTGTTTTATAAAATTTAAATCTTAATCAGTTCACCAGAGAAGGGATGGTTGTTTTGTATGAGGAGTTTGGGGTGGGGAATGATGGCTAATGTAATCTACCCTGGGGATTGTGAAGTTTGGGTGGTAGAATGATGGGTATGGACTTACACCCCGGCGACCACTTCTGTGTCACTGCTTGACAGTGGCACAGGAAAATAACATACCCAACTGTAGTCGTTCTTGACTTTGTATTCTTTACCATTCCTAACTATGTAATACTTTGTAGACACCAGTTACCACAGATGGCTACCATGGTGTGCAGCATGTGAAAAGACATTACACATGTGTATGCCTGGCTACAGGGTAGTCACACACACAAACAAGCACACACTTGCCAGTATTGTGCATACACATCTTGCCTATGTAAAGGTAACTAGTACAGTGGTATGCAGTTGGGGTATGTGCCACAGAACACATACAATTACATTTACTCTGATTCCACTTCTGAGCTGGGTGACATCACAGGACTGATTACTTGCAGTGTGGAGGGGGGAGGGTGGGGAAGAGAGGTTTAACACTTGACAAGGATAAAGGCCAGTGCAAAAGGAGGTATCTCTTTAGAATGCAGCAAAACCCACTATCATGACAGGATGCAGACACAAATACACACACACAACCACACTCAGCCATTTGCTTACACACACACAAACACACACAGTTGCCAGTGGTGGGATCAGAACCCCTACCTATCTACAGATTACTATTACATTATTACGCAGTTACAAGACATGATACAGAGATTACACATTCCAAGCCAGTCAGAATGCCCTTCTAAGATTGAGGACAACAAAAGGGATACTGACAGTCATGATGTACATAGCTGTAAACCTGTGTGCTTAAAGTAGGTGTCTATTACAACCTGTATGCACAAACAAGACACATCATCTGCAGGAAGTACATAGGTAGGCCTGAGAGGTATAGTTGTAGCACAACAAGCCCTAAACTGGAGTATGCCCATCTGTGAAATGGACAACTACAATCACTATACAGGGTTACAGTGGTCATGCTCATACACATAGAATCGCAGAACTTGTTTGGATGCATTGACTCCAATTACACAAGGTGACAGTGGGCATGCTTATACACTTAGTAGCACAGGGACATTTGGGATGCACTATGACTACAACTACACAGGGTTATACAGGGCATGCTCATGCACGTAGTAACAAAGGGCTTGTTTGGATGCACTGACTCAAATTACACAAGGTGGCAGTGGGTACGCTCATACACTTAGTAGCACAAGGCTTTTTGGGATGCACTCCAATTCTAAACACAGAAGGCCACAGTGTAAATGCTCATACACTTAACATGTTGTAATGGACTCCTATTGTAAACACACAGGTTTACAGCTATGTACATCTTACCTGTCAGTATATATGCATATCATACTGGTTTACTACCAGATACCTGTATGTGGCCCATAAATTATATATCTGTGTCTGTGCTGTGTGATACACATGCATACATGTACATGAAGTACTGACATATATATATGTTAAGTACACACAATCATGCATGTGTGGACGTGACAGACAATAGGTTAACTGGGACACACAAGTGGATGCTACCTACATCATGTGTCACACACTTTGCTGACCTGAAAGGCATACATTGATAGCAGGTTGTGGACAGTGGCATTATACTTGGAACAGTGGCATGTGCAAGCATAATGTGTGAGCCACATTGTGTAATGGTACTGAGGTGCAGGTGTCAAGATGACCTCTTCCGGCTGTGTTCATAGTTGTCATTATTAGCATGACTGCTACACTAAGTATATCTCACATTGGTTATATACACAATGTCTGCTGCTGTCCGTCACCTTACATGTGGCATTTGCTACCAAGCACATTACTGCCACTCGCCGTGATGTCATGGTATGAGTGGCAACTGCTAGACCAAAACAATGAGCCAGTGTCCTGCTGTTATTATGAGGTTGTCCAGTGTCTGTCATTCTAGGCTGTCATGACGGAATGACAAGCCTTCGACACAGAGCACATGCATCCATGTTTCAAGTGAGTGTGGATAACACCTGGGTTGCATTTACCCATATAGTCACATTCCAAGGCAAATTTCCTACACACAGAAGTAACACCCTGACACCTACAAGGCAATTGCATTGGATGCTTATGCTAATCGGTGCTAGATGTGTGGCTTTTGTAATCCATTTGCTCAATGTAGAACCTACAATGGGGAATACTGACATCTGTACAGTGAGGAACACCTGGCTGAAAGCTCTGTAGTGCACAATTGCACTACCACCATATAACTCAGATCCAGACATGTGGGCCATAACACTGGTATGGATTATTCCAGGTGGTGGTGTCCACATATTCATAAAGGCTACTCACATGTAAAGACCACTACTCCGACATAACTCATCACAGATGAGTCAGGTACAGGTGACAGTGGCAAACACTGCATTCTAGGTTGTATCCTCATATACATCCACCACCTTGTCCCCACACTACCAAAACACATCCATATGTGGTATGACATAGTATGGTAGACCACCAGCTAACATTCGATTGGTGGACTGTACCTAGGCCTACATCAACTGTGCAAAGTACCCATGTACAG